>NW_028317991.1:11790000-12090000 GCF_062004578.1 Staurois parvus
TTAAAAACTGACCACACTATGCATGAGAGTACAGCATGGTCAGTTTTCTAGCTGTGCTGGGAACACAGCCTGCTCTTCTCCAATAATCAGATTTTTCCTGACATAATCCCCACCCCTACCCTTACCCCTGTACATCCATTCACTGGGAAGACCAGTGTGATGCTGTTTCCCCTCCTCCAGCTCTTATGAAGCTGAGAACAGAGGGTATGTGATCCCTTGTAAAAATATGGAAAGATGTGTATATTATGTTTTTTAATACCTATATATAAATGTTTTGCCTTTCGTTTATATTTTAAACTGAATGGGTTGTTTTACAAGGCTAGGGTTCACATATACTTTCATTTTAGTAGCGGACAGCTAAAAAAAGGAATTCACGGTGCTCTAAATCTTTTGTTACTTTTGTTTTTTATTTTTTGTCTGTCATTGACAGTTTTACACTTTGTACATTGACACTGCCATTGTTCATGATCGGACTTCATAAACTATTAGAAACACATGCAAGATTTTCACAATGAAATGAAATGCAGAGTTTATTCTGTCTTTATAAATAAGCCCAAGTGTTTATCTCAGCTGCATTGACGTCACCTAAACTGTGAACGCAAAGTACAAATGTTACAATAGCTGCACTAGCTCTCTGTAGAATTAATATAACACCCCCCTACGTAGCTGACACGAGCATGCAAATCTCTGTAGAAAATTGTCTCGTCGTATCATTCACCAACACACCCAGCATCCTCTGTAATGGGCTTTTATTGTGGCTAAACACCATTTATTATGCATGCACTTCACAAAGGATTTAATGCCCTGACTTGCAGCACAAGATTTTGTATGAGCATTGGATTGCTATTTTAAATATTGCATGATTCTTAAATGGGTATGAAGAAGAAGTAAAAGGTAAAGTGCATCTGTCTTTTATATCAATGGAAATAGCCACATTTCATAGTTCATCACTGCAGACTGTCTATGGGTGACACACTGGGGTTTATTTACTAAAGCTGGAGAGTCCAAAATCAGACTCCCTTCTGCATAGAAACCAATCAGCTTCCAGGTTTCATTGCCAAAGCTTTATTGAACAAGCTGAGGTTAGAAGCTGATTGGTTTCTATGCAGAAGGGAGTCTGATTTTGGACTCTCCAGCTTTAGTAAATAAACCCCACTGTCTCATTGTGCAGCATTTGTCAAAAAAAAAGGCGACCTGACCCTTTAAATGGTAGTTAAAGTGCATTTTGAATAATTACACTTTATTTCATATATACATTTATCTAAAACAAATTTGACACATTAAGTGCTATCTGTATTTTTTGGTCATTGTCGTTCATATAGAGATGTGTAAATGCTCCTTCTAGAGGTCATCTGTATATCAGGGAATGTGGTCGGCATCACTTACTTAATGACTGTTGGGGTTACTATAGTTAGTTCAGATAAGCTCAGGTAGTCCATTGTTTTCAATCAGGTCTGCCCTGACCAATAGACTTGCACTGAAAGAGTAGTGAAGCACTGTACAGCATTATTAAACAGGAACAGGGCCTGCATGTGTAATGAGCAACCATGGCCACCCCCATCCATATACAGTGTATATATACACATGCAAAACTATACAGCAAAACGAGGTTTCTAACATGAATACTCATTGATAACATTTACATTTGGCTAAATATACCTGAGAAATGCCATCATTTTCTTTTAAAGGGTCCATAGAAATGGGATGATTTACACTGGATTCAGCCAAAAATCATTTTTTCCTATGCAGAACACCACACTTTGTGGAATTGACAGTTGGCTGGGCCGTACTGTTTGGCCTTTGTGGTGGCGATGCTTAGGTGTTGCTCTGCTCCTTTGACACTTTAGTGCCATTTACCTGTATGCAAGCCCTCAGGTCTTATTTTTATCTGTCCCCTCTCCTATAAAATAATCCCTGTGCAACCTGCTGGGAGTTTTGCGGCCCCTTCACTAAGGGCCCATTCACACTATGACATTGTAGTAATGCATGCTTTACCACAGTACACTTGGTACATGACTTGGACTTGGTCTGATGCTGAATGGCACCCCAAGGCAAACTTCTGATAGATGTGTGGCACTGCAGTGCTCATTAGTGCGTTCTGCAAAGTACGGCCCTTGGAAGATGCATTGGATTGCCATGCAGAATGCACAGCAATGCGTTGCACCACCACATTTAATGTGCATTGGGATAAGGTGTGTAGTAACACGTGTGTTTACAATGGTGTCGTAGTGTGAACGGGCCCTGTGTGTGTCCTGCCCTAGCTGTTTCTTTGGAACTATGGAAAGGCCATCCACTATTAGGATGAATAATAGACATTCTTTCCAACATAATAGAGATTTTTGGCTAAGGAAGAAGGGCCCAACAGCTCCCAGCAGGCCACAACCGAAATATTTCCATAGGGCATAGACCGGTGGTTGGATTTGGATACAGGGACATATAAAGGGACAACTGTAGTACATCTGTCCTATAAAAAGCTTACTCGGGCAAAACAAACATGGATTTTATTGGTGTTAAAACATTTTTTATTTTCCCAGTCATGGGGGTTGAATTACTAAAACTGGAGAGTGCAAAATCTGGTGCAGTTCTGCGTAGAAACCAGTCAGCTTCCAGTTTTAATTGTCAAAGCTTAATTGAGCAAGCTGAAGTTAGAAGCTGATTGGCTGCCATGTACAGCTGCACCAGATTTTGCACTCTCCAGTTTGAGTAATTCATAAGAGACCACCAACTAATGTCTCTTGCCAGCTTCAGATGCCAGCTACTCTTGACCAATTAGATCAGATTTAAATGGTTGGGTGCATGGGGGATGGCTCTGACCCCTGTCATGGGCCTCCAAACACTGGGATTTCAGAATACTGAATTCCACAGAGGGATATGTGTTTCCTCACTGGATTGCAGTAACCTTTATTTAAAAGGCAGCAAGGGTCACCTCAGTTCCTCACTTTGATATTATTGTCGGCAATTGTTGACCTAAAACACGGGCCCTTGATGCTCTTTTGCTCCCAGTGCCAGCTTGAACATAGCCTCAAACATTCTTGCCCATTCTGATCTGCAATTGGTGCACCGGATAGTGAATAGGGAGCACTGGAATCCTGAGGACTCCTTATGCTTCATATTGTTACTGTCATCTGATATTAGAAATAATGAAAACAAAGAGAATCTGAATATTGGGCTGGCAGCTTCTTTACACTGCAAGGCTTCCATGATCACCTTGGTTTGTGGTAGGAATGAGTAATCTAGAACTGAAGCGCCACACCATAATATTCAAGCACAAATACAAGTTTATTCCAATGGCAAATTGTTTGCAAAACCAACACGTTTCATGAGTTGTCCCTCCGTTCATCAGGGCTTGGAAAACCTATAGCAATGGAACAACGTATGTGGACTTAATAATCAATCTTTAGTTCCATTATGTTAAGATGATTTTGCACAGCAATCCACCAGTAGCTGGTTCTAGCAACCCTAAACTAGCTGATTACTATGCAAACTCATTTTACTATAATGCTGCTTTAGATTCATTATTGAGTCCACATACATTGTTTAATTTTTTAATGATTTCCAAGCCCTGATGAAAGAAGTACAACCCCTGAAATGTGTTGGCTTTGCAAATAATGTGTCATTGGAACAAGCTTGTATTTGGACTTTGAATAATATGGTGTGGCGCTTTAGTTCTATACAACTCAATTTGCAGTGATGGCTTTGCAGAGAATCCAGACTGGTTTGTCTGAGGCTTCTATAAGCTGCATATGATTTTAATGGATTATATTAGAACATTAACTGATGGTGGGTCAAGACACTGAATCCATTACAGACACTTTCAGTGTGTATCAAATGTTTTAGCAACTGAGACCACCTTATTTATCAGCTGTATATTATCTGTAATAAATACCTTCCTTTAGCCTATGTTCATATCAGTGTGTATATCATTGGCTGAAGCTGAACCCTTTGTTGTAGCATCATGCAAGGCCTCTAAGCAGTCTGTTTATGACAGAGTCTGGAGGATCATGGGATATGAAGCCTGCAGCGGATTCCTGTGGTCTTGAAGGCTCTTGAACAATTAGTTTTGTGCTGTCAGCAATGGCTGTATGTTAAAATAATATGAATGTACATCACCCACTGTGCTACACTAATGTGTTTTCAACCTGCTGCCTGTAACTTAACCTTTAATAAAGCCAACTCTACCTTATTAGAAGTCTCTGGCTTTCATTGACCGTTTTCTGATACAGCACATAAACACCAATAGGCTTATTCAAAATCTAGTGCAAAGAAAAGCAATCAATAGCAGCCAATCAGAATTTCTGTTACTGAGATCAGCCCAATACATGATGGAATATTGATGGCTGCTGTGGGTAGTCCACTTTATGTACACCTTCTAGTAGGCTGAATCTTTGAGGCCCCTTTCAAACTGCAGGTCCGCTCAAGTCCACCTGTCAGTTTTTCCGGCACACCAGATAGGACAGTCCATTTACCCTATGGACTAAAGGGGTATAAACAGACTTGAGTCCCTTTACATCTGCACATCTCCAATCTGATCCCGTTCTCTAAAAATAAAGAGAAGGGTGTCTGTCTCCCTTAGTCTAGGTGGCTCGGATTGTGGTGTCTGTTTATTCCCGGCTGTCCATACAGCATAAACTGTCATCTGCCCGCTATGTTCCGATCACCAGGGGATCAGTGGACAAATCCCCTGCTGAACAAAATGGAGTCCACCCCATGTAAAAGGGGGCTAAGGTATAAGAAAAATACCCCTATTTCACTTTCTGTGTCCTATTTTTCCATTCAATAATGGAGTATGCTTTTAAGTGTTTTTTTTCAATTATTTTATGATTTTCCCAACTACTGCGGTTTTCATTTTGGACTAAGTAAAGGGAAGCTCCAACTTATAACATTGTTTTGAAACAAAACTTAGTGCTGGAACTACCACACAATACCAAATGTTCAGTAATGGCTTATACACGCAGGGTTTTTGTAGCTGTAGGCCCTACGCAAATTGAAAAAGCTGTATGCCCACCATACAATACCAAACGTTCAGTAATGGCTTATACACGCAGGGTTTTTGTAGCTGTAGGCCCTACGCAAATTGAAAAAGCTGTATGCCCACCATGTCCTTTTTGTCATTTCTTCAAATGCTTTATTGCTACATGAATATAGAGTGGGGGAAATAATTATTTAATCCCCTGGAGATTTTGTAAGTTTGCCCACTTACAAAGAAATGAAGGGTCTCTAATTTTTATCAGAGGTGTATTTTAAATGATAGAGACAAAATATCAACCAAAATCCAGAAAAAATACATGATACAAATGTCATGAATTGAGTTGCCATTTATTGAGTAAAATTAATATTTGATCCCCTACCAACCAAGAATAATTCTGGCTCCCACAGACTGGCTATGTGCTCATGTGGTACACAGATTAGTCAATTTAAGAAGGTGCTCCTAGCGATAACTCATTATGTGTATAAAAGACACCTGTCCACATAATCTCCTTCCTCCAAACCTAACCACTATGAGCAAGACCAAAGAGCTGTCAATGGACATCAGGGACAAGATTGTAGATCTTCACAAGGCTGGAATGGGCTACAAGACCATCAGCAAGAAGCTTGGTGAGAGGGAGATAACTGTTGGAGCAAATATTCACAAATGCAAGAAATACAAAATAACCATCAATCGCCCTTGGTCTGGAGCTCCATGCAAGATTTCACCTCATGGGGTAAGGATGATCATGAGAAAAGTGAGGGATCAGCACAGAACTACATGGGAGGAGCTTGTGAATGATCTCAAGGCAGTTGGGACCACAGTCGCCAAACAAACCATTGGTAACACAATACACCGCCTTGGATTGAAATCCCGCAAGGTCCCTCTCATCAAGAAGGCATATGTACAGGCCGTCTGACAATGAACATCTTAATGATTCAGAGAAGGATTGGGAGAAAGTGCTGTGGTCAGATGAGACCAAAATTGAGCTATTTGGCATTAACTCAACTCGCCGTGTTTTGAGGAAGAAAAATGCTGACTATGACCCTAAGAACACCATCCCTACAGTCAAGCACAGAGCTAGAAACATTATGCTTTGGGGCCGTTTCTCTGCTAAAGGTACAGGCCGACTTTGCCGCATTGAGGGGCCAATGGACGAGGCTATGTTTTGAAAAATACATAAGAATTTAGAGACCTGTAAAGTAGAGTGGATGGAAATCCCTCCTGAGATCTGTGGAAACCTGGTAACCAACTACAAGAAACGTCTTACCTCTGTGCTTGCCAACAAGGGTTTCTCCACCAAGTACTAAGTCATGTTTTGCTTGGGGATCAAATACTTATTTTACTCACTGAACAGCAACTTAATTTATAATATTTGTAAGATGTGCTTTTTTCTGGATTTTTGGTTAATATTCTGTCTCTATCATTTAAAATACACCTATGATAAAAGTTATAGACCCTTAATTTCTTTGTAAAAGTGGGCAAACTTACAAAATATGCAGGGGTTCAACTAATTATTTTCCCCACTGTAACAATATCAAGTCAAAGCATGAAAAAAGAAAAGGTGAACTAACTTCAACTGTCTTGGCTTCACTTCTGGACCCCGCTGCACATAGCAGTTGTGATGCCCATGTTGCTCTTGTAGTAGTCCATATGACATACACTGGAATACACAGCTCCAGGATGAGTGTCCTTCATAATCATGAAAAAACTCATAATAGGCATTCCCTTAGACATGCATGCTTCTCCCTGCTGTAGATTTTAGCTGTGCAGTCTGCTGATCAGTTCCTTGAGCATGCCTGTATAAAGGGATGCCAGGTATATGCTCTTTCATATAATGCTCAGGAACAAAATGACTGATGGCAGAGCAAGCCAATAGATATGAGAGGTGGAAAACAACAGTATGGATCATGATGAATTAAGTTGTTCAGATAGGAAAAGAAGGTAGGCCCAAGCTGCAACAGCTTCAAAATGGTTATATTGTGGGGATGCAATTTTGAGGAATTGAAGGTAATCAGTTGCAAAAAAGGAGAGGACTTGCTACAAACGTGGGAGAAAAAGGTAAGGTTGGAATTCAGCTTTGATATGAATTTTCAGTACTGGATGGACTTATTTAAACTGTGCTATGTAGGAAAACACCTATTATCTACATCCCTATAATAGGAATAAACAAGTGGGTTTCAACTCAAAGTATAACATCAAAAAAAAAACAAAAGGGAATGACTGACAGTACGGTATACCCACAATGTTAAACTGTTTATATTTTATTTGGGATTTGATGCATGGTCAAATGGAAGGTCCCTCAGCCCCCCACTATGGCGGAGTAGAAAGCTGCTATTAATGTGGTTCTCCCACCCTATAAAATGACCTATACTAATCTCAGCTGTTCGAGAAAATTTGACAAAATCTGGTCCAGTGGGAGAGATGCCGTAGTGTTTGATGACAACCATTCCTAGCCCATCACTGGTCTTTTGGGGCCATAGCTCAGAATGGATTTAGTTCCTAGTCTAGACAATTACTGGATATTACTGGTGTTGTTTTTCTCTTTCTTCCACATTCCCCTCCCCCACTTTTTTTTTTCTTTCACCTTAGTACCTCATTGTTTTTGGATGCTACTACAGTTGCCTTTTGTGAATAGGACATATGCGGATATCTCACTGTATATCCTATTTGTTGATTCCGCAGTGCCTTTTTTATGTTTGTTCAGTGTATTCTGTTACGCTGGACCTGTGCGATGTGTAATATATAAATAAATATTCTTACTGGCAAAAAAAGGAGGTAAGGCTCCTATCACAAAATCAATGTCCCCTGATGTAAATCCAATGTCAGTCACATTGTTGAATAACGTAGATCCACATCATTCACCCACTGCCCAGTGATATTCACCCACCACTACTCCCATCACTAATAACAGATCCCTGGCTGGCTGCTGTATGTCACTAAACCAGCCAGCAGTGCATTATCCGCTTCCAAAGCTGCATTCTTCACCCCAAAGCCTGCATTCTCCACCCCCATACCTGCATTTTCCACCCCCACACCTGCAGTCTTCGCCCTCAGACCTGCATTCCCCGCCTCCAGACCTGCATTCTTCACCCTCAGACCTGCATTCTTCACCCTCACACCTGCATTCTTCACCCTCAGACCTGCATTTCCCACCCCCAGACTTATGTGTGAGGAGAGGTGCAATATTATGTGTATGTTGGGGGGTGGGGGTGTGCTATTATGTGTGAAGAGGGGGCAGGGTAGGGTAGTATTATGTGTGAAGAGGGGGCAGGGTAGGGTAGTATTATGTGTGAGGAGGGGGCGGGGTAGGGTAGTATTATGTGTGAGGAGGGGGCGGGGTAGGGTAGTATTACGTGTGAGGAGGGGGTGGGGTAGGGTAGTATTATGTGTGAGGTGGGGGCGGGGTAGGGTAGTATTACGTGAGAGGAGGGGGCGGGGTAGGGTAGTATTATGTGTGAGGAGGGGGCGGGGTAGGGTAGTATTACGTGTGAGGAGGGGGCGGGGTAGGGTAGTATTATGTGTGAGGTGGGGGCGGGGTAGGGTAGTATTACATGTGAGGAGGGGGCGGGGTAGGGTAGTATTACGTGTGAGGAGGGGGCGGGGTAGGGTAGTATTACGTGTGAGGAGGGGGCGGGGTAGGGTAGTATAATGTGTGAGGAGGGGGCGGGGTAGGGTAGTATTATGTGTGAGGAGGGGGCAGGGTAGTATTATGTGTGAGGAGGGGGCAGGGTAGGGTAGTATAATGTGTGAGGAGGGGGCAGGGTAGGGTAGTATAATGTGTGAGGAGGGGGCGGGGTAGGGTAGTATTATGTGTGAGGAGGGGGCAGGGTAGTATTATGTGTGAGGAGGGGGCAGGGTAGGGTAGTATAATGTGTGAGGAGGGGGCAGGGTAGGGTAGTATTATGTGTGAGGAGGGGGCAGGGTAGGGTAGTATTATGTGTGAGGAGGGGGCGGGGTAGGGTAGTATTATGTGTGAGGAGGGGGCGGGGTAAGGTAGTATTATGTGTGAGGAGGGGGTGGGGTAGGGTAGTACTATGTGTGAGGAGGGGGTGGGGGATTGTAGTATGTGTGAGGAGGGGGTGGGGGATTGTAGTATGTGTGAGGAGGGGTGCAATATTGTGTGCATGTTGGGGGGGACGGGGGTGTTCTGTGATGTGTGAGGAGGGGGCAGGGTACCAAGGTATTCATTGTCTATACAGTTGCTGATTGCTGACTATGTAATGAAGTTCTTCTTTGCGGTAAGCTCAGACAGTGTCGGCTCTCTGATCTGTCTGCAGAAAAGTGTATGTAATGGAAACGCTTTTAACCACTTGCCCTCCAGAGGATTTACCCCCCTTAATGACCAGGCCTCTTTTTGCTACTCGGCGCTACACTAATTCAACTGATAATTGCGCGGTCATGCAATGCTGCACCCAAACGAAATTTACGTCCTTTTTTCACACAAATAGAGCTTTCTTTCGGTGTAATTTGATCACCTGTGCGCTTTTTATTTTTCACGCTATAAACAAAAAAAGGCCAAAAATCCCAATAAGTGTATATTGATTGCTTTGTGTGGAAGTTATAGCGTCTACAAACTATGGTATAGATAGTGCAATTTACGCCATTTTTCTGCTATACAGCACTGCGCTAGTTTAACGGACAATTGCGCAGTCATGCACTATGGTACATAAATGAAATTTACATCCTTTTTTCCCCCACAAATTGAGCTTTCTTTCGGTGGTATTTGATTGCCTGTGCGGTTTTTATTTTTTGCGCTATAAAAAAAAAAGGCTGACAATTTTTAGGAAAAAAAAACTATATTTTGGACTTTTTGCTATAAAACATGTCCAGTAAAAAAAAAATGCAAAAATCAAATTTAGTCATAAATTTCTCCCAAAATGCATTCTGCGACATGTCTTTGCTAAAAAAAAACCCAATACGTGTAAATTAATTGGTTTACGTGAAAGTTATAGCGTTTACAAATGGCGGGAAAGATACTGGGATTTTTAGGGGTTTTTTTATACTAATAATGGCGGCGATCAGCGAATTATGGCGGCGATCAGGGACTTATGGCAGCGACCAGCGACTTATGGCGGGACTGCGGCGGACATTCTGACATTGGGGGGTACTGACTTGGGGTCATTGACATCCCCAAAAACACTAATACAGTGATCAGTGCAAAAAAAAAAAACTGACACTGTACTAATGGCAATGGGGAGGAAGGGGTTAACTTTATTTAGCAGGGAAGGGTTATAGGAGTGAGGGGAGTGTTTAACTAGGGGGCGGGGGGTGTACTGGGCGGGACAAGGCTGATCGAGAAAGAGAAACTGTTCTTTCTCGATCAGCTCATCCTCGAGCTGACAGGGAAGTGACAGACAGCACAGCTACTGCAGCTATGCTCTCTGTCACTGTTTGCCACCGATCGCCGGGACATAGCCGCTAAGGAGCGGCTGTGACCCGGCGACTGACATCTGCGGCGGTGATCCGCGGGACAAATAGGGCGGCGGCGCACCTCGCGCGCGCCCCCTATTTGTTTACAAAACACACGTTTTAAAACGTGGTTTTGCCTGCGAGTGCCGCCCTGCCGCCGTATATGTACAGTGGCTGGGCAGCATGCAGTTAACTGACAATTGCACAGTCATGCAACATTGTACATAAAATTGATGTCCTTTTTTTCCCACAAATGGAGCTTTCTTTTGGTGGTATTTGATTGCCTCTGCGTTTTTCATTTTTGTGCTATAAACAAAAAAAGACTGACAATTTTGAAAACAAAAACAATATTTTCGACTTTTTGCTATAAAACATATCCAATAAAAAAAATTTAAAAAATAAAATTTCTTCATAAATTTAGGGCAAAATGTATTCTGCTACATGTTTTTGCTAAAGACATGTAAATGAATTGATTTACGTGAAAGTTATAGCGTCTACAAATGGTGGTATATATACTGGAATTTTTTTTTATATACTAGTAATGGTGGCAATCAGCGACTTATAGCGGGACTGCGGTGGGCATTCTGACACTGAGTGGGACTAATTCATGGCCACTGACATCCCCAGTGACACCAATGCAGCGATCAGTACTAATAAAAAGCACTGACACTGTACTAATGGCACTGGGAAGGAAGGGGTTAACTTTAGGGCTATCAAAGGGTTAACTGTGTGCTGTACTAGGGAGGCATGCTGTTTTGTCACTTTCTGCTGTGCAAAGAAATACAAAGCAGCATGTCCCACGCTGGCGCTCCAGGGCCCTAACTAGCTCCTAGTGCCCCATAGCAAGCAGCTTGTTATGGGGACACCCAAGAGCAGGCTCGCACCTGAGCCACTGCTTTGCATGTCCATCCAAACACATGTCCATTGATAGTAGCGGGAGCCAATGACTACCATGGTTGTCTCAGCAAATGAGATCAGATCAGTACAAGATGAAAAATTGATGGCTTCTGTAGGTACTCCACTTTGTATCCACCTGCCAGCGGGCTGAATCTTTTCTGAACACTAAGGTATATACAGTTGTGTTCAAAATAATAGCAGTGTGTTGAAAAAAGTGAATAAAGCTCAAAATCCTTCTAATAGCTTTTATTTCCGTCCACACAAATGCATTGGGAACACGACACATTCTATTCCAAATCAAAACATGAAGACAAATATATCAAATTTGTGTTGTTCCTCTAAAAAAATTGAAGAAAAGTGAATATTAGACTGTTCAAAAAAATAGCAGTGTTTGTATTCTTCTTTACAAATTCAAACATTCACTATATAGACTGGAAAATGTTTGAAGATTTTGCTTTCCTTTGAATCACTTAATGAATATTTAGTTGTATAAGCACTGTTTCTGAGAACTGCTGTACATCTGTGTTGCATGGAGTCACCCAACTTCTGGCCCCTGTGAACAGGTATTCCAGCCCAGGATGATTGGACTACATTCCACAGTTCTCTATTTCTTGGTTTTGCCTCAGAAACTGCATTTTTGATGTCACCCCACAAGATTTCTATTGGATTAACCCCTTCCCGCCGATGCCTCCCGGCCCTTTAAGAGATTCAGACGCCGGGAGGCGGGGTGGTTGGGGCGTGGTTTAGGAATCATGTGACCGCCGTGATGACGCGTCACGGCGGTCACATGATCGGGAAAGGTCCCGTTCGAAAGAGCGGACCGGGACCTTTCCGTGAGTACCACACATGTGTGCTGGGAGCGCGCAGGGCGCGCGCTCTCAGCACATATGCATTTAGTTACATGGACGCAAATGTGCGGCCGCTCGGCGTCTAGGCCCAGACGCCGGGAGGCCGCACATTTGTGTGCGGCCGGCGCAAAGGGGTTAAGATCCGGGGATTGGGCTGGCCACTCCATAACGTCAATCTTGTTGGTCTGGAACCAAGATGTTGCACGTTTACTGGTGTGTTTGGGGTCGTTGTCTTGTTGGAACACCCATTTCAAGGGCATTTCCTCTTCAGCATAAGGCAGCATGACCTCTTCAAGTATTCTGATGTATTCAAACTGATCCATGATCCCTGGTATGCGATAAATAGGCCCAACACCGTAGTATGAGAAACATCCCCATATCATGATGCTTGCACCACCATGCTTCACTGTCTTCACAGTGTACTGTGGCTTGAATTCAGTGTTTGGGGATCGTCTGACAAACTGTCTCCGGCCACTAGACCCAAAAAGAACAATCTTACTTTCATCAGTCCACAAAATGTTGCGTCATTTCTCTTTAGGCCAGTCAATGTGCTCTTTGGCAAATTGTAACCTCTTCAGCACATGTCTTTTTTTCAACAGTGGGACTTTGCGGGGGCTTCTTGCAGATAGCTTGGCTTCACATAGGCGTCTTCTAATTGTAACAGTACTCACAGGGAACTTTACACCTTCTTTGATCTTCCTGGAGCTGATTGTTGGCTGAGTCCTTGCCATTTTGGCTATTCGTCTATCCATTCGAATGGTAGTTTTTCGCTTTCTTCCACGTCTTTCAGGTTTTGGTTGCCATTTTAAATCATTTGCGATCATTTTAGCTGAGCAGCCTATCATTTTCTGCACTTCTTTATATGTTTTCCCCTCTCCAATCAACTTTTTAATCAAGGTACGCTGTTCTTCTGAACAATGTCTGGAACGACCCATTTTCCTCAGAATTTCAGAGAGAAATGCACTGTACAACATTTGCTGCCTTCCTTCCTTAAATAAGGGCAATAATTGCCACCTGTTTTTCAAAGAATGAATTAATTCACTAATGGAACTCCACACTGCTATTATTTTGAACATGCCCCTTTCAATTAGTGATTCAATTGCACAGAATCAGCAGCATGCATGTCATGACTGTTGGGTCTGTTGGATTTCTATTACTCTACTACACCTGCTAGTAAATTATTTGCCATGTAGAAATATCATTTCTACCAAAAACAGTGATTGATCAGGTTAGTGATGTCTGACTGCTATTATTTTGAACACAACTGTATATATATAAATCACCTATACACCTTCTGTGTATTATTTTTCTATTCAGTAATACACTATGCTTTTTGGTGTGTTTTTATCGTGTTGGGCTGCACTTTCAATTTTTGGATATGTAAAGGAACGTTCCAACTTAAAACCTTGTGTTTAAACAATACTTTAGTACCAGAACCACCACACAGTACCAAACTGGCAGTAATACATGCAGGGTTTTGTAGCTGTAAGTCCTACCCAAATAGAGTAAGCCACACACCCACCACGTCCTTTTTTTAATTTCTTCAAATGCTTTATTGCAACATGAATCCATTCACAATATCAAGTCAAAGCACAAAAAAGGAAAAGATGAATTAACTCTGAATAAATTGGCTTCCTCTCCAGACCCCACTGCACATAGCAGCCTTGATGCCCCATGTAGCTGGTGTAGCGGTCTGTATAATATACACCACAGTACACAGCTCTGGGGTTGAGTATCTATCATATTCATGAAAAAAACACATATTCATGGAAAAACACACCTTAAGGAGGAGCCATACATCGTGATGTCACACCGCCGAAGCCGAACGTAGGTCCAGCGGCCATTTTGGCATGTCATTGCTATCAGGAGTATCTGTTATTTTGTGCCCTTAATGAATGTTGATGCAATTTTTATACAGTACTTTGCTGGATGATCATCTATTATTAATAAATCACTATTTTATACTACTACACTATGAGGCAATTTTTATCATTGGCTCTGATCTGAGCTAAAGACCACAGAGATCCCCAGAGGAAGCGTGGCTGCAGAGGAGGCTTGTGTCCAGAGGAGGGATCCTTGTTCTAGGCTGGCTGACAGACCTACCTAAAGGGGCTCCTTACAGAGTCATATTCTGCTTAATGCACATTTTATGTGCATCTGGTGAGTGCGCATTTTATACAGTATCACACGAATTGAATTGCACAGATTTTTACCAGACGTCACAAATAATATATGAATGGAGCACTAATTTGCTGACCTGACCGCGTCAAGCCTGCACTATCTTTGAACACTTTTCTGAATGACAGACTTTTGATATTATCACGTTCCTATTTGGCGCCTGATGATGCACCACATTCACTTGGATTTATAAATTATATAATAATATTTATTGTACTGGCGACAATATTTATTGGTGACAATATTTTTCATTTTAAGTATATTCAGCGCTGCACTTTTCATTGAGTTGCTTCAGTTTGCATGTCTAAAGGGATGTCAGGTAAGTGTTCTTTCCTATAATGCTCAGGAACAAAATAAGTGATGGCAGAGATAGCCAATAGGGGTGGTCAACAACAGTATGGATCATGATGAATAAAGCTGTTTAGACAGGAAAAAAGGTGGGCCCAAGCTGCGACAGCGTCAAAACATTATATTGTGGAGATGCAATTTCATAAGACAAATCAGTTACAACAAAGCAGAGGACTTGTTACAAGTATGGGTAAAAAATGTAACCCGAAGTTCATCTTTGATATGAATTTTCAGTACTGAATGCCCTTATCATTTACAATATGACTTCCAAACTCAGAAAAGGACTGAAAATATGTCCAAAAATATTGAGAACTTTGCCTTCCGTAGATTTTGGGTGCGTGTATTGTAAACATTGGTTGTAGACTGCGTGTCATATCTGAACATACATTATTTAATTCAGTGTTTGCCACTTACAGGATTCCTGGTATCGGAAGGGAAGTGGTGAGCAGATTTTGTTAGCTCTGAGTGTAGAAGGAAGTAGAGTGGCTATACTATCACGTACGTTAAAAAACAATACAACTTGCAGCTGTGGGATTTTTGTAGACTTTTTGTATTTGAAATAAAGGATGATTTGTTGTGGCATGGAAAACCTGCAGGAAGCAGGACGCTTCGCAAAGAGTGTGTAATATGAACTAAGGCTGGCCATACCTGGGTCGAAATTCAACTGGTTTTTCGTTCAAAAATCGGACCTAAGAATAATCGGCCAATTTTCGCTATGTTAGTGGGTCAATGGCACCGGCCGATTTTCGTGGTTCCTCCCCTTTTACAGTGATCGGGCATGTTGGAAAATTCGTGAAAAACGACCGATTTTCAACTCAATGATGGTCAAATCGTACGATCATTTTTCCGAAAAGAATATGCGCATGAGCCGGAACCTGAAAGGAACAGAAGTTTCGCCTGTTATATGGGGTGAACTTTATGACTTGGTCGGCCGATTTTCAAAATCATTGATGGCACCATCGGATTACTGAGCGAACGTTTTCGATTTTCAGATGAAAAGTCGTTCAGAATTTGAACCATGTATGGCCTGCATAAGGGTTTGTGCACACCCAGGAAGCCCAGGTGCTGTGTATTCTTGTGCTCAGGTACAGTATATGCTGCTAAATTTGCATATAGCATTCAGATGTAGTCCCTGATTTTTGTTTTGCATTCAGGGAATTCATCCATATGCTCCATGCTGGTTTAGGCAAGTACCAACGTATTTCCGCACACGCAGTCATTCCTGTTAGTGGATGGCTGTATGCAGCACCTGGCTTCCTGGGTGCGCAAAAAAGGTCAGAATTTTAGGTTAGTTGTACATCCCTAGTGTGCCCATGTGAGTCCTTACTGCTCATGCCCCCCCTGCTAAATCAATGAATACATATTTGTCATTAGACTGGCTGCTGATTAGACAGCAGGAGTTCATTGTACTACTCAGTCTATGCTCTTCTTCTATTAGAAAACTGAAATTTGGCCAAACAAGGGTGCAATATTACTAGGCACTACATATCGGTTTGGTAAACATCCCGGGTATGAAAAATTTAGAAACCTGGGACAGCACAAAGTCCGACATCACAATCAGGTGCAGACTGATCTGTATCACAGTCAATATAGCACCAAGTTCACACATCACTGAGCTCAGTTGCAGAATCGTCGCTGTCATCACTTTCAGTGTCTGATGACGAATTTCGACCACGAATCATTATCGCTCAATTCTGCAAGTGGTTCTAATTTACTATCGCTGTTCTCTAGTTGGTCTATAACTACTTTTGACCTAAAGGGACGCTTTTTGGATGCCATGGACGTTCTTAAGTTTTCAAGCGGAAAGAACAGTAAAAGTGCAGGCAGGGCGCAGGACAAAGCACTCGGGACAAAACCGAGGTGAAAGGTTTGATACAGTAATGGAATACTAACAGATTACAATGTATTGTGTGTATGTCATGTTTTGTTTACTTTTTTGAATCTCCTGCCGGTTCTGCCCCCCTGCATCGCGACGCTCGCAGGGAAGGGAACCCGGAATGCTGGCATCGGCGGGAGGACATCGGGGGGATCGCACGGACAAGGTAAGTTACACTACAGTGTAATCCTGAGTATGGCTCGGGGGTTACTGCTTTTGGTACTGAAAATTAATCCCGAGCCACACTCTGGATAACCGCTATGGATATTAAAATGCACTGTGCCAAAATGTACGGTACTTTGTTGCTATGCATTTTGGCGCACTACAATGCATGACACATTAGCAAGCTGCATGGGTACTGTTAAGAATGAAAGCCACTGCAGCATACTCGCAAGAAGGACACATTTATTTTTAAATTTTATTTATTGTACCTATATTACGCAGTCAATTTATGCAACACTTTACATATATATTGCACGATACCCTCAGTCCCTAACCCTTGAGGGGTGAACAATCTAAGGTCCCTTACTTACATTCATACATACACATATTAGGGCCAATTTAGACAGGAGCCAATTCACCTACCAGCATGTCTTTGGAGTGTGGGAGGAAACCGGAGTGCATGGAGGAAACCCACACAGGCACAGGGAGAACATGCAAATTCCAGGCAGGTGGTGCCCTGGTTGGGATTCAAACCAATGACCCTAGTATGCCAGGCAGAATGCCCCTACATGATTTCACGCACTTTCCCTGGTGCACAGGCATGAATGGGGGCTGAAGTTCAATGACAAAAACACTCCTCATCTATGAGTGGCTACCAGTATGAGGGAAATATAAACTTCCCTGACTGGATGTGGACGCGGATCCATACCAATATATTGGATTTGTTATTTATAAAAGCCAGAATAAGGGCTCATTCACACTGGCGGCCTGCTGCGGTTTTACTGCCTCTGACCGCCAACTGCTACAAGGACATGCAGCCGCTGAGGGCTGTACACATGTTGCGGCTGCGATCGATCGCTTCATGGCCAAATGTAACCGAACTGTCATGCTTGGCGGACAGTACCGCTGCTGAATACGACTCGTTTGAGGGAACGAGGCTGAAGCACAACGATGTTGTAGTTTGACCTTTTGAGGGTTAAAACAGGCAGTTGAGGAGGTGACATATTGCCATCCAGACGCCTGCCAACTGCCCTCTGAAAAGCAATGCACTGTGGATTACTTTTTACAGGCTGTTGCATGTCTGAATGGGCTCTTAATATTGGTGACAAAAAAACTTTGTTTACCCATTATCTTTTCCATACATTGCAGCTTTCCAGTCCTTACGTGGTGATTGCATTCGTTCCTTTTGGCCATTTTCCTTTTTTTTTCGCCTGGTGATCCTACCAATAACACACTTTCCCTCCTAGGGTGACAACACTCACTTGACTATATTTATGGAAAAGCAGTGTTGTCATCCCTAGGACAGGAACTGCATCAGAGCTACAGAACAACACCCTCCCCCCCCCCCATTCACCATTGGGGTAGGTGTTCTGTAGTCCAGAGAGAACCAAGAACAGTGCAACAGAGGATGTAGCCAACTTATTATATTTCTGGAAGGATCAACTATTTTTTTTAGATATAAATAATTCTTTCAGTATTTGACAGGAGAAAAGAGAACAAATCAGAGCAGATTTGCAGGTATTATGCCATGCCATTGTCTACATCTGCAGAGTCTCAGGCTCCTGGTGTGACAGAGATAGCATGCTATGGTCACTGAGCTCAGACAACACCCTTTTATATCAAAACAACCCCACTGAAACAATAAACAATCCCATTCAATCCACTGCTCTATTATTATATAAGAGTGTCCTCGCTGCAGGAGCCATTTTCCTGAAGTTCAAGCTCTATCTTTTAAAAGGAAGGTGGGCACAGGAAAAATGGCCGCCGCTCCTGGAAGCAGAAGGAAACAGAGGGGAAGCGTTGGGCGGGGCGAGGCGAGCAGCAGATGGTGGGACTGCGGACGGAGAGATGCGACCAGAGCCGGAGATGTGACCAGGAGGGAGAAGAGGCAGCGCTATGATTGGGGGGCCCGGGCTTCTACTGCTCCCTCTACTGGCCGGGCTGGCATCTGCAGTGTCAGGTCAGTGTGGGTAATGCAACCTCCTGCCCTCTGATCATATAGGGGGCACTACACTGATACAGGGGGCCCATAGAGAACAGTGTACAGGGGGCCCATAGAGCACAGTGTACAGGGAGCCCATAGAGAACAGTGTACAGGGGGCCCATAGAGCACAGTGTACAGGGGGCCCATAGAGCACAGTGTACAGGGGGCCCATAGAGCACAGTGTACAGGGGGCCCATAGAGCACAGTGTACAGGGGGCCCATAGAAAACAATGTCTAAAGCAAACTATACAATCTGATTGTACAATCTCCTTTAGATCGGCCAACTGCTATGTAATACAACGGCCAGTGTCAATAGATAGAACTTGATTGGATGGTGTCCTCCTATTACATAGGTTGGCCTCTTTCACACGGGCGTTCCGTATGTCCGGTTTTCATCTGTCCGTTTACGGATGAAAAACGCACACCCATGTAATTCTGTGGACTAGCGGATGTAAACGGAGGATCATCTGTTAATGTCCGTATACGTTAACTGCTTCCCGACCGCCCTATAGCAAAAATGCTGCTACAGGGCGGCATGGGTGGGCAAAATCACCTAAATATACGTGATTTTGCATTTCCAGGGAGGGGGTGTGCATACCCTACCCACGCCGCCATTCACGGCCACGGCTGTCAATCACTGGATCCTGGACGATCATTACTCGCCGGCGCCCGGTGATTGCTGAGGATCTCCGACGGGGAGGAGAACTGTTTTGTTTAGTTACCATTCTCCTCCCTGTCAGCTCGGGCACACAGCTTTAGATGGCTGTGCACAGTACAGCCATCTAGATCAGTGTGCTTACAGTGAAGCACCAACACACGCCCCCTAGTAAAACACTCCCTGCACACAGTTAACCCTTTGATCACCCCTCATGTTAACCCCTTCCTGCCCAGTGCCATTAGTACAGTGTCAGTGCTTTTTTTTTTTTTTAGCACTGATCACTATATTGGTGTCACTGGGGATGTCAGTGACACCAAGGCAGTGCCCCCCAGTGTCAGAATGTCCGACGCAGTCTCACTATAAGTCGCTGATCGCTGCCATTACTAGTACAAAAACAAATCTCAGTATATATGCCACCATTTGTATTTTTTTTTAGCAAAGATGTAGCCGAATACATTTTGACGAAATTTGATTTTTAAAATTTTATTACTAGACATGTTTAATAGCAAAAAGTTAAAAAAAAATATTTTTTTCTTCTCAAAATTGTCGGTCTTTTTTTTTTATAGCTCAAAAAATTAAAACCGCACAGGCGATCAAATACCACTGAAAGAAAGCTCAATTCGTGGGAAAAAAAGGACGTAAGTTTCTTTTGGGCACAGCGTTACATGACCGCGCAATCGTCAGTAAAAGTAACACAGCGCCGTAATGCAGAAAATGGCCTGGTCAGGAAAGGGGGGTAAATCCTCAAAAGGGCAAGTGGTTAACATTCATTTTTTTGAATGGAAGGAAACCCTAAAAAAAGGAATGGATGAAAAAACGGATGTAAACTGATGCGTTTTTGCTTGGAAAAAATGTGTCTGAACTGATGAAAAAAATGGACCGCCCGTGTGAAAGGGGCTTATGGGTAAATTTAGCGACTTGCTGCACAGAGGCTGTATATATATGGTCTTGGTAGCAACCAGGGGCAGACCGACCATTTGGAAACTCGGGCACTGCCTGAGGGCCCTGGGTCAGTAGGGGGCCCCATGAGATGCCCCGGTACCTTTTTCATAGGCTTTTTTGAGTTTGGGCAAGGATACAGGGGCCCCATGATCCCCTATTGCCCGGGGGCCCCAAGAGTTGTCAGTGTGCCCCTGGTAGCAAGTATTCATACCTGGATTGCAGCCATGATCCTTGTTTAATTTTGTTAGCCAAAGATTGGCTTGAAAGCTGCCTGACGTCATTCCTGGGCTCTCTTGTATTGTAAGCGGTCAGGTCGACCACACATACAGAGGCGATAGAGGAACATCCGTGTGTCCCCCCCCCTGCTCCTCTGACGAATGAAGCTGGCAGCAACGAGGATTTCATCACTTCCAGTTTAGAAGCTGCCCTTCCCCAGCTACTACAGCCAGGAAAGCAGCTAATCAAGTACAATCTGAGCTTGATTAGCTACATTGGAGAGCAGGGGAGACATCAGGAGCCTAACAGACTGCTGGTGTCTCCATAAAGAGTACCTGTCTCTGCCCAAATGTATCACAAGGAGCTTGTTCATCCCTTGTTATAGCAATAGGGTTAAATAGAAAGAAAAGTAAATAAAATAAAAATAGTAAAAAAAAAAAAGTGAAACCATGCCTGCCCACTCCCCTTTGCGTGCACAAAATTCAAACACACACACATAGGTCCGGCTCACAGATGTAAACTGTGGTCGCACCCCACACATGAGGCATCGCTGCAAATGTCAGAGTTAAAGTAGAACTATAGGCACATTTTTTTCTCATTTTGGAAGGAGTAAGGGAAGGTTATAACCCGTCAAATTTTTTTTTTCGCCATCTGTGTACCATTTCTTCATTGGTCTGAAATGCAACCCGTTGCTTTAAGCACAAGTGTGCAAATATTTGTAAATTAGCGTCTTTTTTTTTTAGATGTGAGAAAAAAAACCAAATTGGTGTTACGGGTCAGTACTTTATGGGCATACGTGTGCATACCCCCTAGTACAGTAGACTGTAGGACAATGTGAGCCCTATACGGACCTTACTCCTGTCTTTTGGGCAGAGACTTTCTAACAGGAAGTTCATACATCAGTTTTGTGTACAGGGACCCTTAGACTTGGTTCACACCTCCAGGTGTGACCAAGAGCGGGTCCAGAGCTCCTCTCGACACTGGCCTCTCTTGCACATGGACAACCTGGGTGCCAGCCATCACAGTCCCTGTCAGGGATCCAGGTATGACCAGAGATGTGTGGACTGACACAGGGAAATGCAGGCTTCAAGTATGGTGTAAAAGTAATATAATTTATTTAAGGTTACACAATACACAGAACACACAGTGCAAAACCAAACCTTAAGCTAGTCTCAATATGTGCCGGTACACAAGCGTAGTCAGGCAGGCCGGGTCAGTAACTATCGGGCAGCTAGGTACAGGAGGAGCAGGCGGGGAGTAGTCAGGTCACGAGCCAGGTTCAGCAACTAACGGGCAGGTAGGTACAGGAGGAGCAGGCAGAGAGTAGTCAGGTAAAGAGCCAGGGGTCAGTGCATGAGACAGTCAGCAGGATCAGGATCAAAGCAGGGTCGGCAACAAAGGGTACTTCATAGAACAGAGGCACAGGTAACAAGATACAGGGGCTCATAAGAAACAATACCAAGGCACTGATTGCAGGTCTGGTCCTGCTTAAATAGACCTCCTGCAATCAGCCTCAGGTGATGGCTTGATTGCAGGAGTGAGACCCTGGCTGCTGAAAGCACCCTCTGGTAGGAGCTGGTACTGCAGCCCACAGAGCAAGTGAGCCACAGCACCACCAGTGTGGAGTCTATTCCTGACAGTCCCTCTTCAGTCTTCATTGCAAATAGAAAAAAAATCAGCCGCACTCCAATTAGCTCTTCTTGCAGTATTTTTACTAATCAGGGAACTGACTGCATACAGTGATGTCTCCAGCCCAAAACCCAAGCCTTTTTTGATGCGTTTCACTACTCCTGGCTTGCTCACATTGGCTCCCGCTGCTGTCAAACACAGTCAGACAACCAATGAGGAGAGAGAGGGTGCGGGGCTAAGACATGGCTCCGTGTGTGAATGGACACTCGGGGCAGTGGGTGCCCCCATAGCAAGCTGCTTGCTATGGGGGCACCCTACAAACAGGAGGAGCCAGGAGAGCCTGCAGGGGACCCGAGAAGAGGAAAATCTAGGCTGCTTTGTCTAAAACCACTGCACACAGCAGGTAAATATAACATGTTTGTTATTTTCCCAAAAGAAAAAATTAACCTTTCTTGTCACTTCGAGCATATTTTTGGAAATTGGCCAAATTATGAAATGGGAGGAAGGGGCAAAGAACATTTTGTAAATAATCCCCATAACATTCTGAATATTTTTAATTTGTTTTGCTGATTTCCGTTCTGTAGAAATTATTTGTTGGCATTTTAATTGCCTCATTAGAATCTTGCGTGTGAGTTTCAGATTTTGAACCATTGTTTAGCCGGCACACAGTTTCCACAGAGACCACAGGGTGTTAGGTCTTCCCCTATACTGACTTTTTCTATTCTACACCTATTCTGCTTTTACTTTATTAACCACATCTCCAAGGCTAGCATGTTCAGAAACAGTTAGTCATATTTTTATCATTTTCACTAAAAGCTGAACTTCGGCATCGGCAAAAACATCTACTAGGCAGGGGACACCCCCCACACTGCAAGGGTTAAATCTAAAGGTAGAGGTATAAAGTGTAATACTTGCCTTATTCCTTGTCCAACAGGCTCTGGCGCTCTCTTCTCATTGACACTCCGGGTTGTGGGCAGTCCATCACCCTTCTTGCGTGCAATGCAGGACTATTGGTCCTACATTGTACTTGATGATTGCAATTCAGAATGTAAAAGAGAAGAGGATTTGGGGGAATGGTCATGTAGTGTGGAGCAAGAATTGATGTTTACATACACGTGCATGGTCTACGCTGTGCTTTTTAACCGCCTCCCGCCCGTGCAAGGGGCAAGGCGGTTCTCTCGTCCTGGGAGGACGTCATATGACGTCCTCCCACTCTAACTGCGCATGAGCTGTTCCAGGAGCACGCAGCGCGGCGATCGGTGGTACGCTGTGTCCTTTGGAGACAGCGGATCACCGATCAACGGAAAGACCCGAAGATGTCGGCTCGGTCATGTGATCAGCTGTGTCCAATCACAGCTGATCGCATGTAAATAGGGAAATGCCAGTTATCAGCATTTCTCTCCTCACGAGCTGTCACACTGACAGCTTGAAAGGAGAGGAGAGACGGTAATCGGCATTCCGCGGAGGGGACATCTACACTGATCATCAGGGCACTGATGATCAGTGTGCCCTGATGATCAGTATAGCCCCAGCAGTGCCAGCTGTCAGTGCTCATCAGTGCCACCTGCCAGTGTTCATCAATGCCACATATCAGTGCCTACCAGTGCACATCAATGCCACATATCAGTGCCCATCTGAGCTGCCTTTCAGTGCCACCCATCAGTGCCACCTGTCAGTGCCGTCTATCAGTGCCTCCTGTCAGTGAAGCTCATATATGGCCTATCAGTGCCATATATGAGTGCTGCCTTTCAGTGCCCATCAGTGATGCCTGTCATTGCCCATCAGTGCAGCCTATCAGTGCCCATCACTGCAGCCTCATTAGCACACATCAGTGAAGGAGAAAAATCACTTATTTACAAAATTTTATAACAAAAACTAAGAAAAAACATTTTTTTTCTAAATTTGCAGTTGTTTTTGGTTTGTTTAGCAAAAATTAAAAAAACCCAGAGTTGATTAAATACCACCAAAAGAAAGCTCTATCTGTCACAAAAAAATTATAAAAATTTCATATGGGTGCAGTGTTGCATTACCGCGCAATTCTCATTCAAAGTGCAACAGCGCTGAAAGCTAAAAACTGGCCTGGGCAGAAAGGGGGTATAAGTGCCCGGTAGGTGAGTGGTTAAAAAGGCCTCCATCTTCACCTGGCCCTTCTTCCAGGTTCGCGATCTCCGGCCGTCTGATAAGCCGGGTTGGGCCATGATGATGTCACTCCCGTGCACATGTGTCCTGGGCCGTGGCACACAGCATATCCGTGCCGTTCCTTCAGAACGCATGTGCCAGGCTTTAGCAACACACCAAAAACATGAGAACCCCACCATGCTCCACCCAAAAAAACGTTG
This sequence comes from Staurois parvus, assembly GCF_062004578.1. NCBI lineage: Eukaryota > Metazoa > Chordata > Amphibia > Anura > Ranidae > Staurois > Staurois parvus. The sequence continues at coordinate 11,814,456 of NW_028317991.1, forward strand.
TGGAGCTTTTCTGGGGCAATGTTAGTGAGTATGGCAGACCGTTCAAGTGAATGGGCTGCCCTTTGCGTGACAAGTGAATACGCTCCAAAACAAATGCATGTGGGAATGTGAGTCTTCACTACGTGGAGATGTGAACAGGGCCTGACCGGGCACTTATACCCCCTTCCTGCCCAGGCCAGTTTTTAGCTTTCAGCTCTGTCGCACTTTGAACGAGAATTGCGCGGTATGGTGGTGTCTCCATCCACTCCCTGCTATGTACTTGTGTAAAGATGGCCATACACTATGCAATTTGATGGTACAATCGTTGTACAATTTTCTTTAGCTTTACCAGAACTATGGAATAGGAGGACGCACCTGAACAATCTATCTATTCAATCTGTATCAAACCAGACAGGCCCTTGTACTACATGTTGGGATGGTGCGGAGGAGAGGAAGGTAGTATTGCTATCAGGGAGGTGTGGCCAGAGTGGTGAACACACCCTCTTCTGTGAAGGCTTCTGGGAGATGGCCTACAGGAAGTGAATGCTGAGAGACCATCTGCGAGAAATTTTGCGATCTGAAAAACGTTTCTATTCATTATGAAAAGTGAAATTCTACCCGAAAAGGTGAACTTATCCTTTAAAACAGCCAAACACGTTGCAGGAATAAGGGTTTTGTTTTTCCTGCCAAAGGAGTTGTATTTCTGCCCATCCAGTTTTGAGATTTACACAGCCCTACCACACAACTCAGTCCTGTCTGGCAGGAGAGAAGGCCTCATTTTTCTCTGCTGTGGTTTACAAGCATGTACAGGTCTTGTCCCTCCCCCAGCCTGTGAGTGGAATCTCATTTCTCTGTCACTCTGCTCTCTCCTTCTATCAGTATACCCCTTGTTAGTACACAAGTATCTCAATATAACTGACGGCTCATTTTATTTTATTTATTTCAGGTACGTATATAGTGCCGTCAATTCATGCATCGCTTTACACACACACACACATATTACAGTCACATCAGTCCCTAACGCTCAAGGGGCGTACAATCTAAGTTCCCCAACTCACATTCATACATACACATACTAGGGCAGGGGCGGACTGACAACTCATGGGGCCCCTGGGCAATAGGGGATCATGGGGCCCCTGTGTCCTTGCCCAAACTCAAAAAAGCCTATGGAAAAAGGTACCAGGGGCATCTCATGGGGCCCCCTACTGACCCCGGGCCCTCGGGCAGTGCCCGAGTTTCCAAATGGTCAGTCTGCCCCTGTACTAGGGCCAATTTAGACAGGATTCCATTAACCTACCAGCATGTCTTTGGAGTGTGGGAGGAAACTGGAGTACCCTGAGGAAACCCACGCAGGCACAGGGAAAACATGCAAACTCCAGGCAGGTGGTGCCATGGTTGGGATTCAAACCAATGACTCTAGTACTGCCAGGCAGAAATGCTAACCATTTAGCCACTGTGCTGCCTCATTGTGTTCTTCCTTTCCTCTCCCAGTCTGATATCAAGCCAAATTCAGATCGATACACTGCTTGCATTTAAATAAATTAATTTAATGATCTTTTAGGCTTGGTTCACATTTGCGCACATCGCTTGTAGAGCAGACCATTCAATGCAATACACTGCCCTACACGTGAGAAACGTGGAAAAGAAGTCCCTGACTTTTTTTCCAAAAAGCACCAAACGTCAGTCTGCTAAAGGGCAGCACATTTCTGTGGGTGTTGGGAAAGCCGCGTGATTTTGCGCTCATTCCCAACACGCATAGATGTGAGTTGGTGAATACAGATCAACATTGATTTCTGTATTTTATATCTACTTGAAGCTGATCGTTCGCATACACAGTTAAAGGACTATACCTCCACTTGAAGTGTCATAAAATGAATCGGAAAATATTTATCATCCTCTGTGCACATGTTTTGAGGCGACCGTGTGTTTATTTAAGATTTTTTTTTTCATTTCTATTTTTGTTTTTTTGTCGTTTAGTATAATCAAACAGCAACTGCCCCAACCTACAACCCTGGCAAAAAGTATGGAATCACCACTCCTGGAAAATGTTCATTCAATTGTTTAACCACTTGCCTACCGGGCACTTATACCCCCTTATTTACCTTCCAATTTTCAGCTTTCAGCACTGTTGCACTTTGATTGACAATTGCGCCGTCATGCAAGATTGTACCCATATGAAATTTTTATAATTTTTTTCTCACAAATAGAGCTTTCTTTTGGTGGTATTTAATCGCTGCTGGGCACTTTACTTTTTGTGCTATAAGCAAAAAAGTGCAAAGAAATTTGAAAAATAAAGTTTCATTGTTTCTATTATAAAATTTTTCAAACAGGTAATTTTTCTCCTTCACTGATGTGCGTTGATGAGGCAGCACTGATGGGCACTGATAGGTGGCACTGATAGGCGGCACTAATGAGGTGTCACAGATAGGTGGCACTGATAGGCGGCACTGATGGGTGGCACTGATAGGCGGCACTAATGAGGTGTCACAGATAGGTGGCACTGATATGCGGCACTGATTGGTGGCACTGATAGGCGACACTGATAATGGGTACTGATAGACAGCACTGATAGGTGGCACTGACTGACATCAATGCTGGGCACTGACTGGCGGCACTGCTGGGCACTGACTGGCACAACCACTGGGCACTGACTGGCAGCACTGCTGGGCTGCACTGGTGGGTGGCACTGGTGGGCACAGGTGGGTGGCACTTCTGGGCACAGGTAGGTGGCACTTCTGGGCACAGGTGGTGACACTGCTGGGTGGCAGAGGTGGGCGCACTGCTGGGTGGCACAGGTGGGCGCACTGCTGGGCACAGGTGGGTGGAACTTGTGTGTGGCACTGCTGGGCACCAATCATCAGGGCACTGATGATCAGTGCCGATCCCCGCTCTGACAACTGCCGGTTTTCGGCAGTACTTTCCTCACGATCTGACAGCGTGAGGAAAGTGCAGCCGAGAACCGGCATTTGCATTTCCCGGTGATCAGCGTGTCATTGGACATGGTTGATCACGTGGTAAAAGGCCGCTGTGATTGGCCTTTTACCACGTCACGTGATCAGCTGTGTCCGTAGGACACAGCGATCACGGAGATCGCCCAGGGCGCGCCCCCGGGGGCGCGCAGGAGAGCGCGTTCTGGGAGGACGTCATATGAGACAAGTAGTTAATTGTGTAGAATAAAAACTAATCCCAGACATTCTTCAAAACTATTGTCATTTAACATTCCAACCTTCTGGCTTTAACCACTTGCCCTCCAGAGGATTTACCTCCCCTCCCTGACAGGCCATTTTTTTTGCACTACGGCGCTGCATTACTTTAACTGACTATTGCGCAGTCATGCAACGCTGTGCCCAAATGAAATTTACATCCTTTTTTCCCCACAAATAGAGCTTTCGTTTGGTGGTATTTGACCGCCTGTGCATTTTTATTTTTTGCGTTAAACAAAAAAAGACCGACTATTTTGAAAAAAAAAAAACAATATTTTTGACTTTTTTCTATTAAAAGTGTCCAATAAAAAATTAGAAAAATGAAATTTCGTCATAAATATAGGCCAAAATGTATTCTGTTACATGTCTTTGCAAAAAAAAAAATCTCAATACATGTAATTAATTGATTTACGTGAAAGTTATAGCGTTTACAAATGACGGTATACTGTATATACTGGGATCTTCTTTCTTTTTTTTTTATACTAGTAATGGTGGTGATCAGCTACTTACGGCGGGACTGTGGTGGGCATTCTGACACTGGGGGGAACTGACTTGGTGTCACTGACATCCCCAGTGACACCAATACAGTGATCAGTGCTAATACAAAGCACTGACACTGTACTAACGGTACTGGGCAGGAAGGGGTTAACGTGGGGGGATCAAAGGGTTACCTGTGTGCTGTTTCACAGTATGCTGTGCGTGTGCTTTACACTGTAAGCACACTTCTTTGTATGGCTCTGCTATGCCATACAAAGCAGTGTGCAGGAGCTGACAGGAGAGATCTGTGTTGTTTGTTTATACATAGGTCTCTTCCCCATCGGTAATACTCGGAGATCACCGGGTGCTGGTGGGGAATCACCGACCGGGACCCAGTGATTGATATCTGAAGCACATCCCCTACCTGGAACTGCAAAATCACATGTATTTTGCGCACCCATGCCACCCTGTAGCAGTATTTCTGCTATAGGGTGGCGTGCAAGCGGTTAGGAAAGACTTAAAAAAATTAAAAAAGAAAACTAGTCAGTTGCAACTGTTTTTGCAGATCAAGCAGAGGAAATAAATATGGAATCACTCAATTCTGAGGAAAATAAGGAATCATGAAAAAACCCCACTCCAGTACACCACTAGTACTTTGTTGCAGCACCTTTTAGCTTTTATAACAGCTTGAATTCTCTGAGGCATGGATGAAACTCTCGACAAACAGTATTCTTCATCAATCTGGCTCCAACTTTCTCAGTTGCCAGATCAGCTTTGATGTTGGAGCCTTGTCCTGGATAATTTTCTTTCATTTCCGCCAATTTTCAATTGGATTGAGGTCCAGACTTTGCAGGCCATGGCAGTCACTTATGTCTTTCTTGAAGGAAAGTTTTCACGGCTTTTGCCCCTATGACAAGATGCATTATCACCCTGAAAAATGTCATCACCAAACATCCTTTCAATTGATGGAATTAGAAGTGTCCAAAATCTCAATATAAACTTGTGTATTTATTGAACATTTAATCAATGTCATCTCCTCCGCACCTTTACCTGCCATGCAACCCCATATCATCAATGTTTGTGGAAATTTGTATGTTTTCTTCTGGCAGTCGTCTTTATACATTTCATTGGAAGGGCACCAAACTAAAGTTCCAGCATCATCACCCTGCCCAATGCAGATTCGTGATCCATCACTGAATATTACATTCATGCAGTCATCCATAGTCCATGATTACCATGATTGCTTGTTTTTTCTGTTTAGGTGTTAATGATGGTTTTTATTTGGCTTTTCTGTATGTAAATCTCATTTCCTTCAGGCAATGTGTTACAATTCCGTCACAGACATTGACTCTAGTTTCTGTCCATTTGTTTTGTTGTGCATTTTCTGTTTTCAAGGCATATTGCTTTACGTTTTCTATCTTGACGCTTTGATGTCTTCCTTGGACTACCGGTACGCTTCCATTTACAACCTTCCTATTTGATTTGTACTTGGTCCAGATTTTAGATGCAGCTGAATGGGAAAAACCAACGTCTTTTGCAACATTCTGTGATAATGTACCTTCTTAACTTCTTGCCGACCGCGCATAGCCGAATGACGGCTTCACCGCGGCCGGCCAGTTCTGGGTGGACGTCATATGACGTCCTCCCAGAACGCTCTCCTACGGACACAGCTGATCACGTGATGTGGTAAAAGGCCAATCACAGCGGCCTTTTACCACGTGATCAGCGGTGTCCAATGACACGCTGATCACAGGGAAATGCAAGTGCCGGTTCTCGGCTGCACTTTCCTCACGCTGTCAGATCGTGAGGAAAGTACTCCCAAGAACCGGCAGTTGTCAGAGCGAGGATTGGCACTGATCATCAGGGCACTGATGATCAGTGCCCTGATGATCGGTGCCCAGCAGTGACACCCGCAAGTTCCGCCCAGCAGTGCGCCCACTAGCTCCGCCCACCCGTGCCCACCAGTGCCCCCACCTGTGCCCAGCAGTGCACCCACCTGTGCCCAGCAGTGCACCCACCTGTGCCCAGCAGTGCCCCCACCTGTGCCACTCTGCAGTGCCACCTACCTGTGCCCAGAAGTGCCACCTACATGTGCCCAGCAGTGCCGCCCACCTGTGCCCACCCACCTGTGCCCACCAGTGCCACCCACCTGTGCCCACCCACCAGTGCTGCCCACCAGTGCAGCCCAGCAGTGCTGCCAGTCAGTGCCACCAGTCAGTGCCCAGGGGTTGTGCCAGTCAGTGCCGCCAGTCAGTGCCCAGCAGTGATGCCAGTCAGTGCCGTCTATCAGTACCCATAATCAGTGTCACCTATCAGTGCCGCATATCAGTGCCGCCTATCCGTGACCCCTAATTAGTGCTGTCTATCAGTGCCGCCTATCCGTGCCACCTCATTAGTACTGCCTATCAGTGCCCTTTAGTGCTGCCTATCAGTGCCGCCTATCAGTGCCCATCAGTGCTGCCTCATCAACACACATCAGTGAAGGAGATAAAATACTTGTTTGAAAAATTTTATAAAATAAACTTTTTTTTTCAAATTTTTTGCATTTTTTTTATTTATAGCGCAAAAAGTAAAGCGCCCAGTGGCGATTAAATACCACCAAAAGAAAGCTCTATTTGTGAGAAAAAAATGATCAAAATTTCATATGGGTACAATGTTGCATGACCGCGCAATTGTCAATCAAAGTGCGGCAGCGCTGAAAGCTGAAAATTGGCCTGGTAAAGAAGGGGGTATAAGTGCCTGGTAGGCAAGTGGTTAAAGAAGTTTTATTATCCTCTCCTTTGTTTCAACGGACATCTCTCATGTTGGAGCCATGATTCATGTCAATCAGCTTGGTGCAACTAATTAGCAGATGTAATCTGATGCAGATGTTTAGAACTGCAAAGTACATGGTGATTCCATAATATTCGCACTTTGAATGACAATTGAGCGGTCATGCAACCTTGTACCCATATGAAATTTGTATAATTTTTTTCACACAGAGTTTTCTTTTGATGGTTATTAATCGCTGTTGGGTGTTTTATTTTTTGCACTATAAACAAAAAAAGAGCAAAAAATTTGAAAACAAAGTTTCTCTTTCTATTATAAAATTTTGCAAACAGATAATTTTTTCTCCTTCACTGATGTGCATTGATGAGGCTCAACTGATAAGGTGACACTGATGGGCATTGATGAGGAGGCACTGATGATGCTTCCCTGATATGCAGCAATGATGGGCACTGACAGGCAACACTGATGGGCACTGACTGGCGGCACTGTTGGGCACTAAGGGGTGCAACTGCTGGGCAGCACCGGTGGGAGGCACTGCTGGACAATGGTGGGTGGCACTGCTGGACAATGGTGGGTGGCACTGCTGGGCACTGATCATCAATGCCCTGATGATCGGTGCAGATGTCCTCTGTGTCATTTGCCGGTTATCGGCAGTACTTTCCTCATGCTGTAACAGCATGAGGAAAGTGCTGCCGATAACCGGCAACTGCATTTACATTGTGATCTGCTGTGCCATTGGACACAGCTGATCACGTGGTAAAAGGCTGCTGTGATTGGCCTTTTACCTCATCATGCGATCAGCTGTGTCCGTAGGACACAGCGATCACGGACAGCACCAGGCGTGCTGGAAGGCGTGTTCTGGGAGGACGTCATATGACACCCTCCCAGAACTGTACAACCGTATTGTAGCCATCATTCGGCTTGGGAAGTGGTTAAAGGAACAGGAGTACACTGGACACTCCATATAGCGTACCGGCAGCAAAGGTGTCCAGTGTGCCCCCTCACCAATACACCAACAGTAAAAACAAACAGCAACTGCCCCAATCTATAAGGCCCCATTCATACCTGAGCAATTTGTAGCTCGAAGCTCCAAAACGCTCAGGGGGGAAAAAAAAAAAATCAATATTACTCTATGGAGATGGTTCACATCTCCAATCCAAGTCACCTGAAGCCGAATGCCTGAAACTCCAAAACGTATTGGAGCTACTTTTGTAACTCAAATTGGGCAGATTTGTATGTTTTTGGCGCGTTTTTATTCCCATAGAAAAGAAAAGAAACGTGCAATTGGCGTGTTTTTGCGCACATTTGGGCGTTGTGCGTTATTCATAAATCCATAAGATGCTGTATACATAGGAAAGGATTATATTATAATGAATCTTCATACTCGAATAAATCCGCTGCTGAAAGTGCTTGAAAATTGAGGGTATCAGTTAAAGCCTCCTTACATCTAGTAGGTCCTTCTGAAAATGCTTATATAGGTGTTTTTGTGCTTTTTTTGAAAGTGTATCCGTGTGTTTGCTTGTGTATCTTTGTGCATGTGTAAGTAGCTCCTGGGTGGTAGAAGAACAGTTGTTCAGGTGCAAAAATGCTGGCGCCATGTATATACAGGCACATCTATTGATGTCTATGAGGCCATAAATGCATCACAGTTTTAAAATCAGCTCCTGATGTGCACATCCAATATTGAAAAAACACAGGATATCTGTTGCTGAGCTTTCTTGCGTCTAGCCTTAGGTGTACAATGCTCAGGGGAGAATGCGGTCTAAGGCTCTTCGGCATTTGACACTTCTGCATGTCTGTGCTGTAACCCCCTCTGCATGTTGAGGTTCCACCTTCCATCTTATACATCACTACAGGCCATAGCAGTGACATATGGGTTGGTTGGAGGATGGATCTATAGCGAGTGGCAGGGGTCACTGCTTTCCGACACTCCAAAAAGAATCCAATGCTGAATAGTTTATAAAGGCTGAAATGAAGGGAAAATAGGAGACGATAGACGTATAATGACTTTTATTTTTGCAGAGGTTGATTTTTTTATTTTGAGTAGGACAGGGTCTCTTTAAGCTTTAAATTCTATATAGATTAGACAGGTCCTCTTTGATTGATAGGGCAAGTTACTGATGTACTCTTTACTGTATTCCTAGATTGTAAGCTCCAAGGAGCAGGGCCCTCGAACCCCTCGTGTATCGCACTGTATTGTTATTGTACTCTCATGTATTGGCTCCCATTGTAATGTACAGTGCTGAGCAAACTGTGGGCACTATATAAATACTGTATAATAACAATAATATTGTTTGATGCAAAATAGTCAGAAACAGCTGTTCAGGATCTCAAGAAATTTGGTTCTGATGGATTGGTAATGAAGAGGTGGATGGGTTTGTACTAGTTAGGCATCGGAACATTTCGGTAGGCTGTCGCTGTGTTCTTTCTGCACTCTGTTCCTGGGACTCATCATACATTGCATAATATGTCCTTTGTTCTCTCTATGGAAATCCCCAGAGGACACTTTCACTTTCCTCCTTGTGGTTTGCCATTCTCTGATATGTGGAAAGTAACTCTTGATGGTAATCCTGGCCAAGCATGAAGTAAATAATCTTCAGTATCTTTGTAGAAGGAATCCACTTCATATTACTACTATATTGTTTATTAGCTGTTTAGGGATGACTGATAAAAAATAGATTTTAATATATTTAAATATTTTTAAAGTGATACTAAACAAACACTGTTAAATTTACCTTATCCCTTTCTTTATGTATATGGATGATGGCACTGTATTTATTTAAAAAAAAAGAAAAGATAAAAAAAGTGCCTTTTTTCATGTAGCGTTACCCCGTAAGGTGCCATCAGGATTAACTGGTCTTTCCCTGAAAGTGCAAAGGCTGCCTATCACTGTAAGCACCAGTCCATTGACACCTGCTCCAGTAATACAGTCTAGGGCACGGGTGTCAAACTGGTGGCCCTCCAGCTGTTGCCAAACTAAAAGTCCCATGAGGCATTACAAGGCTGACAATTACAAGCATGATTCCCAAAGGCAGAGGCATAATGTACTTGTAAGGGACTTGTAGTTTGGCAACAGCTGGAGGGCCGCCAGTTTGACGCTCCTGGTCTAGGGGATCATCTTTTTTTCTTTTTTTTTTTTTAGATTTATTGTTGATAGAAACTCTAACAGGAGAGGGGATTAGGGCATAGGATACTCCAAAATGCTTGGCATTTAATATTTAGAGGTTGTTCTTCTCCTTGAATAATAGCTGGCCTTGAACATTTTCAGGCCTCACAGCTGAAGACCATAGGGCAAGTCTTTTGGCATCTGGTTACCTTGTGCTGATGCAAAACTGCTGCTACCCAATGCAGTCTTCAAACACTACACAGTCCCCTTCCACAAGACTGCTGCCACCTTTCAGCTGCAGACATGTTTGACTGCCACCTTCCAGCTTTCCCCAGATGTTCATTGAGTGAGACATCACCTCTTGAGATCAGATCCTCTGTGGTGTGGTTGTGCAATCAGCTTCATCTAGTCCCTCAGCCTTGACATTGCTGAGGCCTATAGAGCAGCTGTATAGTCCATAGGCTGCCCAAGGACAGCAGCCTCTGTGGCTCTGGAACCCTCCTGGGGAGTAGGAACCCCACTCTCCTGTGCTTCAGACTATTTATCATCACCCTAACCCCCTTCTGGACACTGCACTCCAGGGATTAAATATCCATGTTGGTCATTTGAATTTCCCGTTCTGTGTTCTGGAAGAAGGAAGGGGGAAGCAATCAAACGCCCAGCCTGTGAAAACCTGAGCAGACCAGGTCAAACAAATCACTGATCCCTTGCTTATAGAAGGAGCCAAAAACTAAGTTTGCCAAGAATCCTACTCTAGGAGGGTTCTACATCCATAATCAATATATACAGCTGTCATGTGACCCAGCTCTTTCCCAGCCGTATGACGTACAGTTAATATATGGGTCATCCTTTCCCTGTCCTCTGTGACTTCCTTTACCTGGGGACAACTGTATATTGGGGCTATTTATTGTTACCAGCAATCTTGGAAGGCTTACCTCAAATTTGCCAAGACAAGCCACCATGTTGGGTTTGATGACCCTCACAAGTCCATTATAGGCAATGATCCTCCTCTGAGTAATAGGCTAAAGTCACCCCTGAAAGGATATCCTCAGTGGGTTCTACTCCATTCCCTGAAGCTGGGCAGATTCTGTCACAAGACCATGCATGTTGATTTTATATTGTCTGGAAACAATTCTGGATCCAATGTTAGCACTCATCTGAGAAAAAATCCTGATCTATGGAACATTTGAATCACCGTATAATACCAATGTGTGAAGTATGGATTGTATGCCAAGTATAGAATTTTAACCGCTTTCCCGCTGCCCTATAGCAGAAATACTGCTACAGGACGGCAGGGCTGCGCAAAATCATGCGTATATATATGTGATTTCGCATTTATGGGTCGGGGGCGCACCGCGATTGGCGACCTCAGCTGTCGATCACCGTGTCCCAGCTGGTGATTCCCCACCGGCACCTGGCGATCGCCAAGTATCACTGATGGGGGAGAGACCTGTATGTAAACAATACAGATCTGTCCCGTCAGCTCCTGCACATTGCTTTGTATTGCTCTGCAGTGAAAGACGCACACAGTTAACCCCTTGATCGCCCCAGATGTTAACCCCTTCCTTCCCAGTGTCATTAGTACAGTGTCAGTGCTTTTTATTAGCACTGATCACTGTATTAGTGTTACTGGGGATATCCGTGACAGTCCCCTTCCCAGTGTCAGAATTCCTGCTACAGTCCTGCTATAAGTTGCTGATCGCCACCATTACTAGTATTAAAAAATATTCCAGTATATGTACCGCCATTTGTAAACGCTATAACTTTCACGTAAACCAATTAATTTACATGTATTGGGATTTTTTTTAGCAAAGACATGTAGCAGAATATATTTTGGCCTAAATTTATGACAAAATTAGATTTTTTACAATTTTTTTTCTGGACATGTTTAATAGCAAAAAGTCAAAAATACTGTTTTTTTTCCCTCAAAATTGTCGGTCTTTTTTTGTTTATAGAGCACAAAATTAAAAATGCATAGGTGATCAAATACCACTGAAAGAAAGCTCTATTTGTGGGGAAAAAGGACATATATTTCATTTGGGTGCAGTGTTGCATGACCGTGCAATTGTCAGTTAAATTAACGCAGCGCCATATAACAAAAATTGGCCTGGTCAGGAAGGAGGGTAAATCCTCTGGAGGGCAAGCGGTTAAACTAAACCTGTAGAGATGCAGAATGATGAGTGATTATAAATTGTTGTGAACAAGCCTGCATTGAAATGTGTGGTTTTAATGTGTGCAGTTGTCTTGCATGATGTAAATAAAGTGGTGAAATTTCAGAAGTACCGTATTTTTCGCTCCATAAGACGCACCTAGGTTTTAGAGGAGAAAAACAAGGAAAAAAATATTCTGAACCAATGGACTTCAGACACGGTACAGGAGATGACCAGAGACTGCGGACACAGTACAGGAGATGACCAGAGACTGCGGACAGTACAGGAGATGACCAGAGACTGCGGACACAGTACAGGAGATGACCAGAGACTGCGGACACAGTACAGGAGATGACCAGAGACTGCGGACACAGTACAGGAGATGACCAGAGACTGCGGACACAGTACAGGAGATGACCAGAGACTGCGGACACAGTACAGGAGATGACCAGAGACTGCGGACACAGTACAGGAGATGACCAGAGACTGCGGACACAGTACAGGAGATGACCAGAGACTGCGGACACAGTACAGGAGATGACCAGAGACTGCGGACACAGTACAGGAGATGACCAGAGACTGCGGACACAGTACAGGAGATGACCAGAGACTGCGGACCATTAGGGAGGGAGGGAGAGCGGGTACCTGAATGTGACACTTCCGCGGAGCTCTCCTTACTATACTGTGGGCACCCGACTTTGACAGCCGGGTGCCGACTGCGCATGCGTAAGAAGCGCTGCGCTTTGTGAACGGCCCCGTCTTCTCCTGCGACCTGTCGTGTCCCAGAAGACGCCGGACCATTCACAAAGCGCAGCGCTTCTTGTGCATGCGCAGTCGGCACCCGGCTGTCACAGATGCCGGGGCGGAAAGAAGCCGGCGCGGGAAGACTACAGCGCTGGACCGAGGAACAGGTGAGTTCCTGCCGCAGAGAACAGCTGAGCGACCGGCCCGGTATTCTGACATGGTGGCGGCGGAAATACCGGACTGGCCGCTTTATATTCGCTCCATAAGACGCACTGACATTTTCCCCCCTTTTTTGGGGGGGAAAAAGTGCGTCTTATGGAGCGAAAAATACGGTATTTTGCGCTTTATACAGACTTTTATTAGAAGGTGCCTGTGAAAGTTCCACTTCTTGTGTTTTTATATACACACCACAATGGTCTGTGTGCCCTGCTGTGCATTGTGGTTAAAAAAATAAGAGCAGGAGTGGTTCTTTCTTTCTGCTTTGGGGCCCATTGGGACCCTTTCAAGATTCATAGCTCGTTGTTCCCGTTCCATGTTCTTTCTGCTTCCCGCCACTACTATTTTTATTGGAATTGGTTGGTTGAATAAAAGTGTATGGAGTTATTTGACTAATTCATTTTGAAATGTAGCAGATACAGGAAGTAGAAAGCTCACAGAATGGAAGTGCTGAGCGAAGGGTACTTCGGTGCTCCAGTCAGTGCATCTGAGGAAGTCGGCTGGAAGGTAAGTGTAGTTACCATTGGACTTCCCTTCATTCTTTCCATAATTCATTTCCTCCTTTAGGTTAGGTTCACACTTGTGCGGCTCCATGAGTCGCATTTTGGGCAGGAATGGCAGCCCATTAATTTGAATGGAGGAAATGAATTATGGAAATAATAGAGGGAAGTCCAATAGTAAATACACTTACCTTCGTGCCGACTTCCTCAGATGCACTGACTGGAGCAACGCAGTATTGCAAATGCTCCAGTCAGTGCATCTGAGGAAGTCGGCACGAAGGTAAGTGTATTTACCATTGGACTTCCCTCCATTCTTTCCATAATTCATTTCCTCCTTTAGGCTAGGTTCACACTTGTGCGGCTCTGTGAGTTGTGTTTTGGGCAGGAATGGCAGCCCATTCATTTGAATGGGCTACTGTGCCTCCTTAAAATGCAGGGTAAAGGTCCCTGAACCTTTTCTGTGTCCCACACAGAAATCGCAGCCATTAACCCTGATGACTTGTCATGCGATTTGACAGTTTCACCCTAAGTCGCACCCTATTGTCAGCAATGGAACCATTCAAATTGATTTTGAAATTCGTTCCTGCACTTTTTTTTTTGCGATTTTAGGTTCGATCTGCATGAAGTCGCACAGATGTCTACCAAGACGCACTGACACGCGACTTTGTAATCATGCAACTTCAAGTGAAGTTTCACGATTTCAAAGTCTGATCCAGTGTGAACCAGGGCTTAGGTCCTTGTTCAGGCACTTCCTGTTATATTTTGACAACACTCTGGACCTGTCTCCCAGTTGAGCTTCTGTGTTGTCTGTCACACGGGCTTCCAGTGGAGACTACAAATGGGCGTTGTTACACACATTACATGAGAAATAGAGCTGCCGCTGGAGTATGCTGATAGGAGGTGGCGATAAAGAGTTCAGGAGATCAGCAGCACTAAGATGGATAAAAAAAAATTCTTTTAAAAACTGAGAATAACAACTATTTCATGAAAAAAATTAAAATTCCAGTTGTGTATAGTAAACAGTGCTTTAGCAAACTAAATGTCATCCTGTTAGAGTTTACATCTGCTTTAATCCTGTAGCTTCTTGTAGTTGTGCAGTAGGTTTAGCTTGTGAAAGTCTTCTGCTTACATCAGGGGTCGATTTATAAATACATTTCTGGATTACAAGCATTCACCTTCCTTCATTAATTCTGACTATATTTTATGTAATAGGTTGATTTCCTATGATCATCAGCGCCATCTAGTGGTCATAATGTAGTATTGTTCCTGTAACATTTCAATCAGGAAAATACCATATTATGGCCACTAAAAAGAGCTAATGGTCATAGAAAATCAACATATAAAGCAAAATATGGTCAGAATTTGTAAGGGCTTGTAATATAGACTCCCATGGTGTTTTTTTCTGTGATCCCTGCTGGCTCTCTGCCTAGCCTAGCAGCTTCTGTTGCTTCTCTCATTTTGTGTGTAACTTCCTGCAGCTGGGTGCTTCTGCTCTTAATATCTCAGGCAGAGGTCTTCTTCAGTGGAAGATTTCTTTGTTTGTTTGTTCCAATTTTGGAACCACTAAGTATTATTTAGCCAGATGGTGTGTTTGCTTCATTTCCAGTTTGTAACCTGCCTGTTTTTCTTTTTGGTCTGTTTGTGCACATGTATCTATTTATTATGAAGATTTGTTATCAAGGTCGAGCTTTTAAGTTTGCAGGCCATTTGCCAACCTTCATTTCACGGCTTTCTTTGGTTATTTTAATTCAGAAGTAATGGTTCCTTCCAGCAGACTTCCCACACGGGGGTCTCGATTTGATCTAGCATTCAAGGTAAATGTATAGCCCCCTGGACGTAAAGCAGCCCACCTCAATCCAAAGTGGCTCTCAAACTAATATAACATAGTCTGTCTGTACTGAACACAACAATATTCATACTAATCCTGTAGCAACTGTTTCTCTAGGTGTTGGTCTGATCAGGGCAGACAGACACGTACCCCTAGTGTGCCCTTGGACCTGTTGCTCCCTAGCAGTACAGTGGTCTCCTCAGGAGAGTGGAGCTCTAAACTCTGCTTAGTTATCAAACAATAAGTCCTGTGCACTCCTCCACAATCAGCAGGTGCTGGTTACCCTTAAAGCATGGACCCAGGTTTGGAGGTTCATCCCATCCAGTCCTCTGTAAAGGCTCAATCCATTTTCTACAAAGCCTCCAGGTGGGTTCCAAGATCCAATTCAACAATCCTTGAGAAAGCTGAAAGGCCAAATTCCTCCTAATGAGGAAAACATCCCGGAGTCCCTCAACCTGCATGGGTAAGAACTCTTGGTGACACCCACCCAGCCATGGCACGGCCTGCACTGTCACAATATAGATCTGTTCAGTCACATCTAACGCTTGATACTTCTATGGGCCAGCTTTATGGGCACTATATCCTACACACCAAGTTGCCAGGTCCTTCCTCAACCCTGCCTAATTGCTCATCTTGGATCAGCTCTATGGTACAGACTGAAGCTCGTAGTTCTGCTGGCTTACCATATAGCTGTCACAAGGAAAAACATCCTTTGTGATAACAAAAAGCAGTGACAGGTCCTCTTTACTAAGACATCTGGGGGTTTATTTACTAAAGCTGGAGAGTCCAAAATCAGACTCCCTTCTGCATAGAAACCAATCAGCTTCCAGGTTTCATTGCCAAAGCTTCATTGAACAAGCTGAGGTTAGAAGCTGATTGGTTTCTATGCAGAAGGGAGTCTGATTTTGGACTCTCCAGCTTTAGTAAATAAACCCCCTGGGGTCTATTAGACTCTAGATCGCCTCTCTGCCCTGAAAGCGTCTGATCAAACCAAGATAAGTTTGAGCTGATGCTTTTTCCAAGCCAAGAAGGGCTTGTTTACATTCTGCAGAATCCAGAAATGACAAAATACTTGTCACCTCCGGTTTCTAATGCCATAGAGATGATCAGGGACATTCCGTTCCCTGATCATCTCTATGGCATTACAAACTGGAGGTTTCAGGGCAGAGAAGAGATCTAAGGTCTAATAGACCCCAGATGTCTTAGTAAAGAGGACCTGTCACTGCTTATTGTTATCACAAAGGATGTTTTTCCTTGTGACAGCAATTAAAGTGATGAAAAAATTTTAAAGGGAGTAGTATAAAAATACAAACAAATTTTATTACTTATTTTATTAAATTTGTTTAAAGCGTCCCCGTCCCATCGTGCTTGTCCACAAAGGCAAACGCATACATAGGTTGTTCATGCACATGTAAACTGTGTTCACACCACACATGTGAGGTATCATTGTGAACGTTATAGCGAGAGCAATACTACTAGCACCAGACCTCCTGCGCAACTCCAAACTGGTAACCTATAAAGGCTTTTAAAGCCTCAGCAATGGAGATATTTAAGTACTGTAGTTTGACACTATTCAAAGAGCATGTGCAATTTTAAAGTGTGGCATATTGTGTATCTATTAACTCGGCGTAATGCTATCTTTTTTTAACGAGACAATTGGGTATTATATTGTGTTTTTGTGCATCAAAATTCATTTAAGTATAGAATTGTGTTTGAAAAACCTCTGTTCAGACAAAATCAGCATGGCTTAAGAGTGAGTGAGGAAACCCATGTAAGCACAGGTAGATTATGCACACTCCATGTAGACCGTGTCCTGGCCGGGATTGGACCCAGGGACCCCAGTGCTGCAAGGCATAAAGCATTTCTCTAGCTCTACACATAATGATTGTAGTTGATGTGATAGCTCTATTCTCTTCCATAGTTGTATTGGTGGTTATTTGGAACCTGTAGTGGATTTCTGTGGTCAGCATACAGTTGTGGCCAAAATTATTCAACCCCCACTGAAATTGAGTGTTTTGGCCAGTTTGACATTGCTTTTGATCATTCAGTCATCTTGCTTACATTTACATTAAAGAGGCACTTGTAGGTCAGACAAATATAACATAACAGTTATAATGAAATAACCACAAATGTCTTTTCTGTGCTCACAGCATTATCAGTTTTATTCAACCCCCAAGTGACATTCAATCTTAGTACTTAGTACAGCATCCTTTTACAGTTATAACAGCTTTTAAACGTGAAGCATAGCTTGACACAAGTGTCTTGCAGCGATCTACGGGTATCTTCGCCCATTCTTCATGGGCAAAGGCCTCCAGTTCAGTCACATTCTTAGGCTTGCGCACTGCAACTGCTTTCTTTAAGTCCCACCAGAGGTTCTCAATCGGATTTAAGTCTGGTGACTGCGATGGCCACTCCAAAATGTTCCAGCCTTTCCTCTGCAACCATGCTCTAGTGGACTTGGAGGTATGCTTGGGATCATTGTCCTGTTGAAAGGTCCAACGTCTCCCAAGCCTCAGGTGTGTGACGGACTGCATCACGTTTCCATCCAATATCTCCTGGTACTGAAGAGAATTCATGGTACCTTGCACACGCTGAAGCTTCCCTGTACCTGCAGAAGCAAAACAGCCCCAAAGCATGATTGACCCTCCACCATGCTTCACAGTAGGCAAGGTGTTCTTTTCATCATAGGCCTTGTTCTTCCTCCTCCAAACATAGCGTTGATCCATGGGCCCAAACAGTTCTAATTTTGTTTCATCAGTCCACAGAACACTATCCCACAACTTTTGTGGTTTGTCCACATGGCTTTTGGCATACTGCAGTCGACTCTTCTTATTCTTTGGAGACAGCAAGGGGGTACGCCTGGGAGTTCTGGCACGGAGGCCTTCATTACGCAGTGTGCGTCTTATTGTCTGGGCTGAAACTTCTGTACCCACATCTGACAAATCTTTTCTCAGTTCCTCAGCAGTCACACGGGGACTTCTCTCCACTCTACGCTTCAGGTAGCGCACAGCAGTCGAAGTCAGCATCTTCTTTCTGCCACGACCAGGTAGCGTTTCAACAGTGCCCTTTGCCTTGAATTTGCGAATGATGCTTCCTAAGGTGTCTCTTGGTATGTTTAACATCTTTGCAATCTTCTTATAGCCATTGCCCTTCCTGTGAAGAGAAATCACCTCTTCTCTTGTCTTCCTGGACCATTCTCTTGCCTTCACCATGTTTGTAACCACACCAGTAAATGTCTAGAAGGAGCTGAGTATCACAGTCATTTTAAAGCTGCCTAATTGGTGCTTATTATGCTTGATTGCTGCTCGGTGACATCCACAGGTGTTTTCAATACCTGATGGAAAGCACCTGTATGAACCTCTGTTCTTCAGAGTGGTAGTCTTTAAGGGGTTGAATAATTGTGGCAATGAAGAAACCACATAAGAACCATTTACTACTGTATTACATAAACAATTGATGTCATTTTAGTTGCATTTGGGTAGTTACAACGTCCTTGTAGGATTTGATTCTGAATACAATTCCAAATGTACACTATAGTCCCTAAACCCCTTTACAGCATTGGGGGTTGAATAATTTTGGCCACAACTGTAGGTCATAATGAATGTTTAGTAAATTTTCTTTTTCCAAATACATTCTGAAAGTATATAATTATTTAAAGTCCACATTACAGTTTAGTGAAGTTAGGTTTATAATACTCCTAAATGTTCTTATGTTTGTCAATTTTACCAGAATGGCCTCCAACCCCCACTCTTTATTTGGTGCAAGAGGGTGGACTTGTTAGAGCCAATATTTCTACGCCAGTACATCCCGTATATGCAAAATATATTGTAATTCTTCAGAACAGCAGTGCAGTGGTAAGTGGTTTTTTTTTGTTTATGATTAGATTTCATGATTAGAATTGTTAAATCTAATATTTCATGATCAGTGGAACTATTAATAAAATGCATGCGTCACATAAATCAATATGACCAAATAACATTATTATTTTGAATTTAATGAAGCACTTTTATTGCCATGATTAGATAAATGCTGCTCCCAAGCTCCCTAAGGTGACTTAAAATGTTACTAAACCCAGCACTCTGCATTCACTATATCTGGTCTCCCCGGACCCTGCATTCACCATATCTGTTTTCCCCGGACCCTGCATTCACTATATCTGGTCTCCCCGGACCCTGCATTCACCATATCTGTTTTCCCCGGATCTTGCATTCACTATATCTGGTCTCCCCGGACCCTGCATTCACTATATCTGGTCTCCCCGGACCCTGCATTCACTATATCTGGTCTCCCCGGACCCTGCATTCACTATATCTGGTCTCCCCGGACCCTGCATCCACTATATCTGGTCTCCCACAGTTCATAGAACATGGAAATGCAATTATTTTAGTAAATATAAACTGCTAAATACCTTTTCTCATAAGCAGTATATACAGTGGATATACAAATTTTACACACCCCTGTTAAAATGTCAGGTTTCTGTGATGTAGAAAAATGAGACAAAGATAAATACTTTCAGAACTTTTTTCACCTTTTAATGCAGACCGTGTACATTCGGGGCCACTCAACCACACCTGTCAAATTAGGACCTGTGGCCGTTGCGTTTTCATAGAGTAACAGGTGGCTCCAGGTGCTCAAACAAACCACTCATTCACACAGTATAGGCCAAGGGACCTGTGTGAATGAGCCCTTAATTTTTTATCTATTTGGTTTTTACAATTTTAAAGTGATTTATTTATTTTTTCATAACGCTGTTGGGGCGGGGGGGACTTTGGTGATATATCAGGGGTGTAAACAGGTCGCTGATGTCTCACATTTGAGACAAAGAAAAGGACTGAGGACATAAATTCCTCCATCCCTTTCTCTGCAACCTCAGCTGTACTGGTACTGGGCAGTGAATGAACAGAAAGCGCTCTGTGCAGAGGCCCCTGTTCATTTACAAACTGAAGCAGTTTGCTTCAGCTATGAATGTACACAGTGAGTGATTGGAGCGGGCACACGGTTGTGCCTGAGCAGCAACGGGAATCAGATGTGGGCAGAGAGAGTTATTGATGAGAGGGGGGCAATAACAGGAACCAATCGCTTGTATGGTTCTCTCTGCAGCAGCTGAAAGTCAGCTGGAGGAAAAGGAGGAAAAGCCAGCTTTCAGCTGCTGCAGAGAGAGCCATACAAGGGATTGGTTCCAGTATTTGAGCCCCCTTGCTGTGCCGATCACCCTCCTTGCCCAGATCTGATTCCCCCCTGCTGCCCAGGCCCCGTATAAGAGTACTGGAAATACCCCCTTATCAGCGGCCCAGTATTCAGGTGACACCAGATGGTAGTTTAATCCATCGCTTCTCAAGGAACCCCTAACATCCTCTGGAGGAACCCTGACTGGGAACATCTGCAATAGAGAGTAAAGCTGGGTATTGGGCTTTAAGACAGTCCATTGCTGGAACAGAGTTTCTGTAAAATCTTTAGTGGGGATCAGGTGACATGCATCCTCTTCAGTCTGTGTCTGCTTCTGTTAGAAGAAAGATGTGGATCAGAAACATTTGGGAATCATAGAAGATCCCTTTATGAAGGCAGCGTGTCATTGTTTTTAGATACATCCACAATGTTGTTGATTTAATGAAAAACTTTAAAGAGATCAGGATGATGAGCTGATGAAAAATGTAACTGATCTCTGTACAGATGGGGTCATGCATCTAATCTCTACAGTACCCAACGTTCGTGCTAATGTTCGGGCTTATGTTTGTATGGTGTGGGACCAACGCATTATTTACAAATTGATTATTGATAGATGGAACCTTCTTTGTGTTTTAGAAGAAAATCAGACCCCCCCTGAGCTCTTTTGAGATACCGTTTGTAGACCTTCAGGTTGATGAGACCTATTGCCTGAGGGCTCAGATCTTTGATTTGCAGGCAAAAAAGTACAGTAACTTCAGTGCGGAAAGCTGTTTCAGCATTCAAAGAGGTAAGTTGTATGTGACACGGGAAACAGAAACTGAAAACATATAAAGTGAAATTCCTATTAAACTTTTTTGTAGTATTAAATAGAGTGTTGAGCTTAGAAACTCTGCCAGGCCGATATTGTGTCTGTGACCTGCTTGGTATGGTTCATTCGCACTTCATTCTTCATGACTTTTTCTCCCAGAACTGATAAGTAAAAGAAATCTAAATATTTAGAATTGTAAGTAAGGTAGGTTGTAAGTAAGGACGCCTGTCCCGGTGACAATGGCAAAGGTGGGATTTTCCCTCACTTTGTGGAATTTTCCACCCACTTCCTGTTGTGTCTCTGGGACAGGAAATAAGGGGAAATGTCTTCAGTGTGGACACAGACAGCAAATAAAACCTGACAGAAGTTTTACTCACAACAATGGTAACCTCTAACTGGGGAGAGGTGGGAAATGCTTCATATATTTTCCAATGTTTCTGAGTAGACAGATTTTAATGTACAGAACTGTGTTTTGTGCCAGAGCTCGGACTTTAGATATTACAACCGCTTCCTTGAAGTATACTTTTTCATGTATTTCATTAGTAAATCACAGGTAAAGCGGAGCTCCACCCATAATTGGAAGTTCCGTTTAAACCTTTGTCCCCCGCTCCCCATTAAGGATTGGCACCTTTGGGCAGCGGGGGTACCCGAAATTGACAGGTACCCGCTCCCACTTCCGCTGCAATCGCCTAAGCGATCGGAAGCGGAAGTTGTCCTCCCCCCTCCCTTCCCGTAGTCTTCTGGAACACGTGACAGGTCCCAGAAGACTATGCGGTCATTCACAAAGCGCAGCGCTTCTAGCGCATGCACAGTGGGCAGTCTTCTGGAACACATGACAGGTCCCAGAAGACTATGGGGCCATTCACAAAGCGCAGCGCTTCTAGCGCATGCGCAGTGGGCACTCGGCTGTGAAGCGGCAAGTTGTCGCAGCCGGGTGCCCACACTAAAGATGCTGGTGCCAGGGAGGGAAGACGGCTGGTGAAACCAGCGGTGGTGAGGACACCGCTGGACCGAGGGACAGATAACTGTGTACTTTAAAAGTCAGCAGCTACAGTTTTTGTAGCTGCTGACTTTTTTTTTTTCAGGTGCAACTCCACTTTAAAGAGAGTTCCACCCCCCCTCAAAAAAAAAATTACTGTGGCTGCTGATCTTTAATATTGGAGCACTTTCCTGTCCAGGCATCCAGCTGTGTCCTCATCTGAGCTGATTCTTTCATCGGGTGCTGACACCACCATCTTGACTAAGGAAAACCGGCAGTGAAGCCTTGTGGCTTCAGAGCAGGTTCCTTACAGCACATGCGTGAAGCGAGCTTCGCTTTGTGAATGTGCCACAGTCTTCTGGGACCTGTGAAGTGTCCCAGAAGGCTGTGGTGGAAGGAGGGGGGGTGTGAACTGTCAAAACCAGGTAACCGCTCCCCCTTCCCCCCCCCCCAAAGGTGCCAAATTTGGCATTAGAGGGGGGGAGAAGGCTGACAAGCAGAGCTTACCCTTTTGGTGAAACTCTGCTTTAAAATCTTCCTGCCAGTGTAGCGCACATATGCGTCAGTGCAGAGGGCGGGCCTTAGTGCTGCCAACAGTATGTAGTGTTTGACTAGTGGACACAATGAGAATATCAAGGGGGGGGGGGAATTTTTTTTTGAGCACTCACCCGATAATCCGATCATTGGTACACTTTCAAGAGCCAATCACAACAGTTCACACGAAAATGTTTATTGTAAGATAACAGAACAAATGATTTTCGCTTAATCAGTACAGTATTTGTCCATAAAAAATTGAGTGACCAAGACTGCACATGCTTGGAAACGAAAGACTATATTACAATACGATACATCACATCATCGCAGGAAGTTGTATTCTGTATTACGCGTAACCTATTGTTTTCTATATGAGACTAGCATGCAAAAAAAAAAACGGATGATCATTCGTCCACTATTCTCATCATGTGTACCAGACTTAAGGCCTGCACGGTCAGATAAAAAATGATTGGATAGTTCAGGTAGGTCCTCATATTACACAGTTTTGGTAAATCTAATGTTGATTGTAGAAAGATTGTATGGTGACCCATATGTTTTACACACAATACTGAATAATAATGTACTGAATCCTTGGAAAAATTGTATTTTCCCATTTTATGAAGCATTTTCGAAAGTCAACATTTTTATACCTTCTATACAGATGTCACTGTATTTAAAAGTGAATTTCAGATATGGACTATTTTACATTTGGTGCAGCTTGGATCAATGTAAGTATGTATGTGCCATTCCTGTGGAATCCCCCTGGAAGCTGGAAATCACTGTAGTAGGCACCGCTACTATACTGATCTTCACTATCCTCAGGGTCCCATATTGAGCTGATGTCCTGCTGCATTGTGAACACAGGGGGTTGCTTGCTCAGCACAGGCACCATTCAGAGAACACTTTGCATTTTCTCAATTCAAAGCAGAATTATACTTTTCAGGTTGAAAATAGAAAAGAAAATGTATTTTCAGGTCCCCTAGGTGTTTTTGTTGTAATGTGCAAGCATACACAGCAGATTTGTACATTGTGGCACTCTTACCTTGTAAAGTGCCCCCTCCAGCACTGTGACATCTGTCATCTCTCATCAATCCGTCACTGGTGTGTCTTCTTTTGCTCGAATCAGGAGTCTTCAGCAGGCTTGATTGGCTGGGCAAGGATGACGCATAAGCATTGCAGTTCATTCATCTTGATGGTAAAATGGGATAAAAGACGAGCGCTTGGTCTCAAAGATTCAAGCTGCTAGCATGAAGGTAAACCTCGTATAACCTCCTCATAGACAAATAAAAACACCAAAAATGCAGCGCTTGAGCATGTAGTGAGAAGAAAATAGCGTATGCACATCCGGATTAAAAGAAATACATTAAAGGTATAACATGCACCAACTTAAACGCACAAATTAATGCAAACAATGGACGGGTAAGTATTAGTGATTCATCCGACCAAAACAAAGTGCATATAGTGATAGGGATGTTAGAGTCATTAGAAGTGCATCCGTGTATCAATCAAATTCGTGACTTCCGTGATAGGAGAATAGCTGCAAAACGCACTAACCAGATAGCGCAGGAAAAAGCGCATTGGAGTATAATGACCTACTCCCGGTCACAGCCCAAAGATCATCAGCGAAGGGACCTCAGGAACAACTTTGCATCAATCATGCCGTCTCCTACCACCAGGGGGGGGGGGGGTACGCCTCCTTACAGTTACACGAATTTGCCTTATATCATCTTTCGCCAGGGGTGGTGTGCTTTCGTATCAGGAGATCACCTTAGGGACTCAGCAATAAGACCCAAAAGAGAGAAATCTTGATAGTGTAGTAATTTTTATTCAAAAGGTTGCTAAAGAACAAGTAGCACACTTACATAATGATATCCAGAAAAGCTGATTAACAGAATCCAAAAAGATGGCCGACAGTCAGATGCATGGACCATGTGGGTAACAAGTAATATGAGAGGTATCCTTATCCCTAACGCGTTTCGTGGCAAGAGCACATTATCAAAGGATAATGTGCTCTTGCCACGAAACGCGGATAAGGATACCTCTCATATTACTTGTTACCCACATGGTCCATGCATCTGACTGTCGGCCATCTTTTTGGATTCTGTTAATCAGCTTTTCTGGATATCATTATGTAAGTGTGCTACTTGTTCTTTAGCAACCTTTTGAATAAAAATTACTACACTATCAAGATTTCTCTCTTTTGGGTCTTATTGCTGAGTCCCTAAGGTGATCTCCTGATACGAAAGCACACCACCCCTGGCGAAAGATGATATAAGGCAAATTCGTGTAACTGTAAGGAGGCGTACCCCCCCCCCCCCTGGTGGTAGGAGACGGCATGATTGATGCAAAGTTGTTCCTGAGGTCCCTTCGCTGATGATCTTTGGGCTGTGACCGGGAGTAGGTCATTATACTCCAATGCGCTTTTTCCTGCGCTATCTGGTTAGTGCGTTTTGCAGCTATTCTCCTATCACGGAAGTCACGAATTTGATTGATACACGGATGCACTTCTAATGACTCTAACATCCCTATCACTATATGCACTTTGTTTTGGTCGGATGAATCACTAATACTTACCCGTCCATTGTTTGCATTAATTTGTGCGTTTAAGTTGGTGCATGTTATACCTTTAATGTATTTCTTTTAATCCGGATGTGCATACGCTATTTTCTTCTCACTACATGCTCAAGCGCTGCATTTTTGGTGTTTTTATTCATTCATCTTGATACTCAGCATTCTTTCCTGGCAGATGCCAGTCTGTTGCATCCCAGGATTATACATGGGGCTATGTATGTGCATCTGGCAGTGTACAATTTTGTAAAAAATTGCTATCAGGGAAGGGGGTCAGCAGATTTTATGGCAGAAAAGACATACAGGGGGAGATTTACTAAACACGGAGAGGGCAAAGTCTGGTGCAGTTGTTCATAGTAACCAATCAGCTTCCAGGTTTTATTGTCAATGTTGAATTGAACAAGCTGAAGTTAGAAGCTGACTGGATACCACGCACAGCTGTACCAGATTTTAAGTGCTCCAGTTTTAGGAAATCTCTCTTTTCTACCATAAATATTGATCTGCTAGCAGTTTTTTACATTTCATGGCTAGTTCCACTTTAATGAAAAAAAAATCAAAATACTTTCCAAAAAAAGTAAAAAAGCAGCCTGCATCACACTATTTACCCTGTCTCCAATGCTGTCCTCTACAGAAGGTCCTCTACAGAATGTCCATCTTCATTCATCCTACTGCCTCTGTGTCAAGAAAAACACCCCTGTGGTAGTGCCGTGAGGCTGTCCTGAACTTACAGGAGAATGCTGCATATAATGAAACGGTGCTGCTTTTTTCAGCATTTAGGATCCACCAACTGACGTGGTGGTAAGGAACTTGTGATGTCATTTGACTGGACCAAAGACACTTGAAAGAAAGTTATGGGTGCTGATTTTATTGTTTTAAACAAGGGCACCAAGATAACTGCTTGAAAATGTTTACTTCCATAGCAGTGCAACCCAGTCTAAATATTTGAGTGGGCAGATAAATAGTGTAAATCTCATCTCACATAATTAAATTACATAACTTTTTTTTATAAAAAGATGAAGATAAAAATATTTAATGGTGATTGATGGACTGTCTGTTTCACTATACAGTAGCAGAATATAAGTACAATATGTTCGGATATAACTAACCGGATTGGTTTATATATTCACAGGACTTCCAGAAAATTTACGAGTGAAGGGAATAAACATGATATACCTGCTAAATTGGGACTGGGACAATCAAAGGAATCCGAATGTGACATTTTCAGTGCAGAAAAGGTATATACAAACCCAACCAATGTCAAATCCCTTAAAGCCCCACTCCCAATATTTTTTCTAAAAAGGTCCTTCAGAAGGCTAATAAAAAAAATGACAGCTCAGGCTGCAAAACGCACCTCCTGTGCTGTCTGCTGCAGTGATCCCTTTCCACATCTAGATGTCCTTAGTCTGCACAGTACGTGTCTTCAATAATATTCTTCAGTCTACATTGTAGGTTCTCAGTCTTCCCAACATCACTCAACCCAGGAGACTGAGGACATACTGTGAGTGTAACGATGCAGTGATCAGTGATGACGTGATTACCTCTGAAGCTTCAGGCTCTGTACATACATCTGAGAAAGGCAGTTATCCAGTCACACAAACTGGAAAATAGATTTCGGAGGATGTTCTAATAATACCAACTTTGCTATGTTTGCCAGCAAACATTTCACTTTTATGCAGTTTTAAATACTCAACGCTGGCAGCAGATTGAAAGGGATATGTCATTTTTAGTACCATTAAATCTGAAATTTAATCTGCTTTTATTTTGCCTTTCCTCCTCCCCCGATCAATATCCTAACAGCATTTTTAAATATAACGGTTTTCTTTATATGCTTTTTTATTTTAGAACACGGGTATCCAACCCAATGCAGCTAGGGCACGTCTGGAAGGATGCTAGGGATGCCGTGTTCGGCGTAGCACCTCTCGCAGGGCCAGGCATGTCTGGAGGGATGCCGTGTTTGCAATAGCATTGGGTGCACATGCAGGGACCCCCGCTAGCACCAGCCAAGTAAGGGGATTTAGGGGGGTGCAGAGGTGGGCCCCCCTACCCCAGATTTCAGTTGTACTCCCTGCCCACAACCCCTCCCCCTCTACCCTCGATACTGTGCCAGGCTGTCTCCCATCCCTGCACTGTACAAACACAGCCTGAAATCTGATTATCTGCCTGACTTTCTGCTCATCAGCGATTCTTATTGTTTAATGTTTTTTATGTGCAGCCCAAGACAATTCCTCTTTTTTCAATGTGGCCCAGGAGAGTCAAAAGGTTGGACACCCCTGTTTTAGAACTACTGATATAATTACTGGGTCTCCGTTTTTCTCTGCGCAATGGTGGAAGATCATGGCTGGTGAGAGGAGCTATTAGGGTGCTGTACATAGCTTCCCGAACACATCACAGCACCCTTTTATGTATTGGAGAATGTAACAGAGGGAGCTGGAACAGACAATGGTGGTTAGGGACAGAATCAGGAATTATAACAGGGAAATCTCACCATGGAGTAAACAAGACATACAAGATGCCAGGTGCAGATTCAGTCCACCAAGTTCCATCTATAAATTTTTATTGGAGTTACCCTTTAAATTGCTTTTGCTTTTCCTCCAGTTACCTAATGTTTCATGAACAATTTATTGCTCTTTGATGTCTGTGTGGAACTAAGAATATTTTCTTCTGTTTTTTAAAGCTACGCTTCTCAGAATAATTGGAGTATAATGGAAGGATGTGAAAATATCACCACGCTGCAGTGCAATGTATCCAGCTTAGGTTTCTTGTATAGATATAAATTACGTGTTTCAGTTTACAATCACCAAACAGATGAACACAATTCCAGCATGGTCACTTTTTCTCCCAGGGAAGAAAGTAAGTTGCCATACCTACAATTCTAATGCATTTCTCTGGTATATGTGCCTGTGCTTTGTGTATCACCATGGAACAGTCTTAGTGATCTACATATAGAACGTTTTGCTGTGCAGATCTCTTAACTATTCTCACAGGCACCACAAATGTCTGCCGTATTGTTTGCAATACTATATCTCTTATGATTATCAGCTCGATTTAGTGTCCGTAATGTGGTATATTTTTTAATACTTCAACAAATAAATATTGCATTATGGTCATTAGATGGAGCTGATGATTACAGGAAATAATTGAATTAAAAACAATACAGCAAACACACCTGGTGCCTGTATAAATGCTTAATTCACCCACACAACAAGCATCTTATACATAGACACCTTAAAGTGAAACTTTCAGTAACGTTCTAAATCGTGTGATATATATATATATATATATATATATATATATATATATATATATATATATAGGACCAAGGGGAATGGGTCCTTCACCTCAATATCTTTAACCTAATATGTCAGAAATGGGGGACCCCAACGAGGATATCCTGGCCTCCAGAGTCAACAGCAAGTTACCTCTGTTTGTGACCAGGATTCTCAAGCACTGGCATCTGATTCTTTGAGAATTCCCTGGTCTCAGTACAGGCTAATCTATGCCTTACCTTAAGTGCAAATTCTGACTCGCCTACTCCAAAGAATAGAGCAGGAAATGTAACTGATGATTCCCATTGCACCAAACTGTACCCTCAGATTTCTAGGAGATGACCCATGGCCCCTTCTCTTCAGGTGAGACCTGCTGTCTCTGGCCCCCTATTCCATCCCGTTTCTTAGTCTCTGCCTTTGACACCATGGCTGTTGAAGCCCAGGGTTTAAGAGGCAGACGGGTCTCTGAGTCTGTCAGTCCTACTTTGCCAAAAGCAAGAAAAGCCACTTCAAAAAAAGATCTATTATCATAACTAGATTTCCATCTTTGCCCGGAGTAAACGCATGCACTTCAATACCATAGATTACTCTGTACCTCATACTCTACTCTACTCTTCCTACAAAATGGTCTTCATCACCCTGAAAGGATAGGTTTTAGCCTTGTCCATTCTTTTTCAAAAACCTTTGGCCTAACTCCTCTTTGTCAAACCTTTATTTAAGGTGTATCTGAGATCAGCTCTCTCATACAGCACCAAGTTTTTCCTTGGGGCCTCAGTCTGGTTCTCTCTGTCCTGCAAAAACCATCCTTTGAACCCAAAAGAGATATCTCTTTAGATGATCTCTCCTGCAAAGTGACCTTCTTGGTTGCTATCACATCTGTCATAAGTGTCTCTGAACTAGCGACTCTCTCGATAGGATCCATTCCTCATTCTTCACAGGGACAAGGTAGTCTTACACCCAAGACCATCTTTTCTTCTTAAAATGGTATCAGTCTTCCACCTCAATGAAGACATAGTCCTTCCCTCTTTGCACCTTGTTCAAAAGCACACAAGTTAAGTTGCTCTTCACTGCCTGGACATAGTAAAAGCCATTAGAGTCTACCTCAATGTAACATCTTCTATCAGAAAGACAGACACCATAATCGTCCTACCCTCACTACCTTACAGGAACATCTTTCCTCCAAATCCACCATTGCAGGATGGAGAAGATAACTCATTGCCAGAGCTTACACCCCAAAGGACAAAACTCCACCTGCACTTTTGCACCCTCACCCCACCTGGTCAGTGGGTGTTTCCTGGGCTTTCCAACATGAAGCCTGTTTTGCCCAGCTTTGTATAGCTACCACCTGGTCCTCTCTTCATACCTTTCAAAGTTCTATTAGGTGGACCAGTCTTCAGCAGACGCAGCTTTCAGCCACAAGGTTTTTTCAGCGGCAACTATGAAGTTTGGTCTCTTTACCCTTGTGATTAAGTGTTCTTGCATGGCAAGACCACTTACTGTTATCTCACATATATATTCTTATTATTATAGCCAAATTTCCCACCCTAACTCCTCCCACAGGTTTTATACTACATAGACAGTAATATACCGAAACGTGCGGATTGTTCCCGATTGGTGTGCTATTACTTTGTGGAACGTTTCGCCGAATGGTTCACAAAATATCGGAGTTTTTGTGGTGAAATTGGTCCCATAGGAATGAATGGCGGAATGTTCAAAACTAGAGTGGGAGCTGACAAAAGCTAGAGTGTGAGCTGAAAAATCAGGACATGATTTCTAAACTGCCTTCACTCCCTCATTTTCAAACCCACCTAGACAAATCTTATATCAAAACGTTTAGCTATCCCTACTGCCACTAAAAATGCCATAGTCCTGATAGTTTCCACAATATGACCATTTGTTTGCAACTCATGCCGTCCATTGACATTCATTGAAACTCCAATCTAGCCACCTCAAATTTGAAAGGCAATTTCTAAACTGTGACTGTGCCTTTATTTTAATATTTCAGAGACATACTATGCATAAAAATGTAGGTCTGGGTCCTATGATTCTCACAATATAAAGCTCTTCGGTGTAGGATGTATAATTTTTAAACTACAGCCTTTTGAAGATGGCAACCGCCAGTGAAGTGAGCAAGTTGGAGCAGTTTGTTTTTAACCGCACTTCTCTGCCTTTGCTGTAGAGTGAGTTGCCATAGGAACCCAGGTGTGTGAGCAGGCAGCAGAGTGACTCAAGCCACTCCACCCAGTTACTCCGCCCACTCCAGTTGTAGACTACTGGTGGAGGCAAGAACACTTCACACAATTTCTCCAGGAAATTGTAGCTTTTCTAGTTGGGCCTGTTGTCACAGTTTTTGTTTTCTTGCTGTTGCCCACCCTTCTCATTCATTGCATGGGGACGTCCCAGGGTCTCTATGAACATTCAGCCTGTGACCTGTACTGTATGGTTAAAATAAAAGGCAGTTCGACTAGCCTCTAAAGTTTGTATCTTGCAGTCCAGTACTGGAAACAATCCACCCTCCCTTCTATTCTTGTGGTACTCTGCATTTCTTGCTACTAAACACACACAGTGGGCTATGGCTACATAGGGGGACACCTGTGTCATGTACTGTACTCTAAGATATGGAATTTACAGGCAAGTCAAAATTCATTTTTTTTTTTTTCTCACAAAAGCAGTCCCTTTAGTTGAGCTCCATTCAGGTTACCTTACCTAAGTCTTATCTCTCCGCAGTGATCAGACTGCACCATTGTAAATTTGTAGCAAGTCACATAATGTGAGGCAGTAGCAGGAGCTCATCTGTGTCAGACATTTGTTAACACAACCAGGCAACAAGATTTACATGTTTGTGTAACTGCGCCAACACCTCAGTCCAGATAGTAGATGCTGACTCAGCATGATGCCTGAACAAAGATGGCTCCATCCTTCTGGAGAGTAAAGGAAATGGTGCAGGGGGGGAATGTCTGTGATTTCTGTGAGAGGTAATAAATATTTGGAAGTGTTGTACATTACTTGGCATGCATGCACTTGACATGGAAAATTATCTGATAACAGAATCAAGATGACAGACTCAGAGATTTCACCTTTTCAAAGTTATGTATTGTATACTTTGACATATTCTCTTCTTTTTAAAGCTGTGATTGGACCCCCCACAAACATAAAACTGACTATACAGAACAACAATTTACACATTGACGTTAAAGCACCAGAAGGATTTAAGCATGACGCTCTCCATGCACACTGTATGTGGGTATATCACCTGGAGACTTGGAAAAATTCAACACCTGCGGAAGTAAGTGACATTTTAAAGGATATATTCACCTTTAGCAACATGTTACTAAGGATCAAACACCCCCATGACAACAGGTGTTGGTTCTTCTCCCTTGCAGCTTCTGTCACTTTTATAATTGTCAAGGCTGTATGGGGCTCCACCTGCACAGTCGGGTCATTCATTCACAGATCTCTTAAAAGAAACTACAAGTTCTGTCTGTCACCACAGCAGAAAGTTTGTACTTCTCATTGGACTATGGTTGAGCTGATCAATGTACTCTTAGTCCATTGAATCTTCCTTTAGCTTTCTAACTGTAGTCCGTAAAGAGGTACAGGCAGAAAGCTTGAGAGAAAGTGTGCACGAGCCTGACATTGCACCCACAATCCATTGATCACAGGTGCAATTATTTGCATGCTTCTTTGTAAAAAAAAAAAAAATACATTTATGTTTTTATACCTGGAAAAAATGTGTGCATTTTTTTTATACATAAAAGTGAATTTAGCCTTTAATTCAGGGGTTTGCTTCCCCAAAGGGTCGTATCATCATTAACCAAGTATGGCTATCATTAGCCTAGTATGGCTATATTGGCCATATTAGGTCAGTGTCATTATTATGAACACCATGTGACCATATTAGGTCAATAATGTCCCACAGTTGCACGTTCACAAAGGGCACAGATACCCTGGCTGGAGTTTATTGTGCAGCAGTGAGTAGGAAACACAGCTTCCTTCCGGGTTCAGTTGAAACCCAAGTTTGGACCCAACCTGAGCTTATCCCTAGTGCAGTGTTTCTCAGTCTTTTTTCAGCTAAGGCCTGCTTTCAAATTCTGCACAATCTTGGGGCACCCTTTAAAATTCCTCACAATCTTGTGGCACCCCTTAGAATTCTGCACAATCTTGGGGCACCCTTTAAAATTCTTCACAATCTTGGGGCACCCTTTAAAATTCTTCACAATCTTGGGGCACCCTTTAAAATTCTGCACAATCTTGGGGCACCCCTTAAAATTCTGCACAATCTTGGGGCACCCCTTAGAATTCTGCACAATCTTGGGGCACCCCTTAGAATTCTGCACAATCTTGGGGCACCCCTTAGAATTCTGCACAATCTTGGGGCACCCCTTAGAATTCTGCACAATCTTGGGGCACCCCTTAGAATTCTGCACAATCTTGGGGCACCCCTTAGAATTCTGCACAATCTTGGGGCACCCCTTAGAATTCTGCACAATCTTGGGGCACCCCTTAGAATTCTGCACAATCTTGGGGCACCCCTTAGAATTCTGCACAATCTTTGGGCACACATTACAAAATTCGCTCACCAGACAATACTACAAACTGAACGTGACCCTTTCAGGTGAATGGGGGTGCACTGCACACAGTTGCAGCACAGTGGTGCAAGTTTATATGTGTCAAAACAGACAAGGAAGAAGTGGCATAGCACCTCCTCACCACCTGTCAAATGCTCTCTGAAGAGCAATTTACTGTGGATTGGATTGCTTTTCAGAAGGCGGTGTAAGTGAGCCCTCAAAGTAGTATTAAACCCTCAATGTAACATTCCTCCTTCTGTTAAGCTCCATGCAACTAATAGTATAAAGACATTTTAATCTGTTGTGCTTTTATGAAAGTTCTGTTTCTTGTGTTGCTTTCTACGGCACGTCCCCAAACTTCCACTCGAGAAGCACACATTGGGGTTAATTTACTAAAGGTAAAAAGACTGTGCACTTTACAAGTGCAGTTGCATTCTGAAAGGGCATTTGCCACAGAGCTTAGTAAATTAGGTGAAGCTTCACTTTGCAAAGAATACCAAATCACATGCAAGAGAAAAAAAAACTGCATTTTTGCTTACACATGATTGGATGATGGAAATCATTTAGTAAGCTTCAAAGAAAATGTACTTGCAAAGTGCACAGTCTATTTGCTTTTAGGAAATCAACCCCATTGTGTGGCTTCCTGCATCTTATTGCCTCACAAAGCCATGCCTTGTTTATAGAGATTTCAGAGAGTGGAGCTCCTGTCATTCAGAAGGAGCAGAGGAGTGGATTGGGATTTAGGGCTTTTGTACTGTTTCAGCATATCCCTGGTTGGGAGCATTCTCTCCAGAGTGGCTCCAAGTAGACCCTGCATGGCGATGGAGCCACCGGAAAGGAGGAATTGAGGTTTACTGAACTTCTGATGGCTAATTATTTAAATGACAGGCTGAATGAGAAAAGTGGCCAACAGACTAAGATTGTTATGAGGCTTGTTACTATATTTTTCCCATGAGGATTCCATAACACTTTAATGATGTATTAATGAATACAGAGTTACAATAATTTTTTTATTTCTATATCCGCCTGAAGTTCAGCTTTAAATATTTTTTACAAGCAGCAGTATATGCCTTTTACGTACCCGTGCTGACCTCTCTAGCTGCAACAGTATGGAACAATTCATCAATGTTCTCAGAGAAGTCCTGCAGCTCAGTTCTAGTTAATGTCTTAGTAGCTCACCCTACTCCCAGCAGTGATTTGGCAGCCTCACAGATGGAGCAGGACTGAGAAAACCCCACTAAGGGCTCATTTACAACATTTGCATTGGGATGCACTGGGCAGTGTTGTCCAGCTCAGTCTCAATACAAAAAAAATTTTTTTTTTTGCAATTTGCCATGTTTCCTTTGGTGCCAGTTCACACCACTGTGTGCAGTACTTATTTTCAGTGTGGTGGAAACACCACATTCCAACACCACTGTATGAATAGAAATGAATTAAATGTCACTTGTGACACTTCAATAAAGTTCTAAAAATAAAAAGTAAACCGTGCAATGAGCTTGGATCAACACTTTATCACTATGTCCTCCCAGCGCACACTTGCAGCTGTGTGTTCAGCACTGCTGTTGGTGTGAATGGACCTTAAAGCTGCCTTTGGTGCCTTCTATTGTCAACTTTGACACTGAATTACACCAGAATGCTCGCAGCTACAGAAGTCAAGGAGAGTTTGTTTTGCACCTCTTTTATGTACATGCTTGAATATTCTTAGCAGACGCACACATTTTCATTTACATCATCTCTTCTCTTTATGTATATGGATGTCGGCACTGTATTTATTTTAATTTAAAAAAAAAAAATCAAAGTACCTCTTTTCATGATATTGTCAAGGTCCTACCTTTTCCCTGAGGTTATGTTACTCCATGTGCTGGCGTCCATCTTGGATTCTGCTGTGCATGATGGGAATCCTTTTTATGCCTTCAGGTCTCTGAGGTCCACCCCCCAGAGGGGCTTGGCTGATGACATATAAGCCTGTGGCCCGCACATGCTCTTTGCACTTGTGTCTTGTGTCTTTGTGTTACTATTACTCTGTTCTGACTCTCGTGACTCTCCTGGTATTCTGATTCGGCTTGTGACTTGACTATTCTTTGTATTCTCCTTTTGATCTGACCCTCTGTTGCTGAACCCGGCTCGTGACCTGTGATTCTCGTCTGCTGTCCTGTACTGTTTTGTCCTGTTGTTGTTGACCCCGGCCTGTCTGACTACTCTTTTGTTTCTTCCACCAGCTACACGCCATTGGCGGCGGCCATTACCGCAGCTGAGGTGTCTCGGGGGCCGCGACCTGGTTCCTGGCTGCGTCAAGTCCATCCCCACCATCAGGGGCCCTGGTGAAGGGCAGCCTGGGACTTAGACTCCGCGCCCTGAGGGACTTCAGTCTGTGGGTGGTGGTTGTCGTCAGCCAGTGCGTTACATTGTTAGGCCTGCCTGTCCGTTCCTCGGCTCCTGCCCTGACAGATATACAACTGTCATGTGACCCAGTTCTTTCCCAGCCCATCTACAGGGAAACATCAGTGGGAGGAGTTTCTAGTTCTTTGCTGTTGGTCACATGTTCAAGAAAAAACAGCCTTCAAAATACAAATGAAAAATACAAAATATCAAATACACATTTTAATATGTATTTGAACTCAAATCTTTATGATGTTAGCTATCTAGGGGAAGGTTCTGCCTATCACAGCCTGTTTCACACCCCCTTCAGCTTGTGTCTATTGTTTGTATGTGAGTAGAATTAGAGAGGTGACTGCTCCATCAATCAACACTTAATATCCCACCTCATTGTGTTTAGCTGTTTATTAGGCATAGTGGAGTAAGGTGGGAGTGTATGTGCCCACATGTGTGACTCTATAGTCATATGGGCTGCACAGATAAGAAAAAGGAGGACATGAACATCCTAGAAGGGAAAAGAAACTGGAGCATGCTCAGTAGTTCTGAGAATGGCTGGTCTACCCAGTCTCAGGCTGCAGTGGAGACACAGTCAAGGAGGGAGGGAGAGTGAACGGCAGGATCCCCAAGGTTTTTTTTTTTTTTTTATTGCAGAATACAGGAAATGAATTCCATAGTGACTTCACTCTCTCAAGCAATACTGACGAAGAAGAGGAAGAAGAGGAAGAGGAAGAAGAGGAAGAGGAAGAGGAAGAAGAGGAAGAGGAAGAGGAAGAAGAAGAAGAAGAAGAGGAAGAGGAAGAAGAGGAAGAGGAGGAAGAGGACGAAGAAGAGGATGAAGAAGAAGAATTCCAGTCCGGCAAAAAGTGTCCCTGCAGAGAGCTCTGCTATTTCTTCGACAGTTCCTTGACATTTATAGTGGTTGCAACAATGTATCTTTGTTTCTGAATAAAAACATCTGTATCCTAAATGGATACAAATAGATACATTGTTGCAACCGCTATAAATGTCAAAGAACTGTCAAAGAAATAGCAGAGCTCTCTGCAGGGACACTTTTTGCCGGCTGTAGACGGGATGAAAATCGGCCGTTTTTGTTTTTTTTTACCTTTCCTGGTAACGTCGGCCGCTTGAACGACCAATTTTTCGTTTTTTTAAAGAAAAATCAGCCGATTTTCGACCCATCTATGGCCTGCATAAACCCAATAGGGTATAGGTATATCAGGCGCCTGGATAGCCAAATGAGTGAATAAGCATAGTCAAATAATCATGTAAGGCATGAAAAAAAAAACAGATCGAAAGAAGCAGATTCGGATCCAGCCTTATGAGAACTAGTCTTGGGTGCAGGTAACAAATAGCAAGTGGATGGGAGTACCCATAGCTGGTCACCTAACAAGCTCTGGCAGAGTGGCACCCAGTGGTGGAGGGGGGAGAAGGCAGGGGGAGTTAGGGCCCCAGTTTCCCCAAGCTGTAATGAATCCAAACTGCCCAAATGGAATAGATTTGTTCGCATTTGTCTTTGCATTTGGCCATCCGTTCCTGAGCCTCCATTATATTAACCAGCCTTACTCTAGGAACCTGAGGTTTCTTCCAGTATACTGGAATTAGACGCCTGGCTGTGTTGAGGTGGTGGGGCAGAACACCTTTTATTTTTTCAAAGTGATTTCTCAGCAAAATAAAGCATGGAGACATGGATGGATGGGGGAGTTTGTTTTGAATATTAGAAATGAACTAAATAGCATTTTTTGGCATGTAGTGTAGTTCTGATTTAATGTTGAGTGATTAGATTGGAATGTTTAGATGTGATGTGACACTTTTTCTTTTTTCTTTTGCAGGTTATCACTATGAAAGATAAAGTACCTCACTTTACGATAAAAGCTGTGGAAGCCTCTACAACCTATTGTGCAAAAGCAAATACACAATGTGATGGCAGAGTTGGGCTTTATAGCGAGAGTTACTGCATTACTACTGGTACATATCCACATCAGTTCATAAGTGTGTGCTTGTTTGAGTGTGTAACTAAATGCCTCTATATTACAGCTTTAGTGCATGGTACATGTAAGTAACACCTCTAAAAAAAGAGTTGTCATTCCATGTTCTACTGTAGATGCAGTAAAATGGCCAAAACCTGTATTGTTTGCATGTTAGGCCTCATGCACATAGGCGGGTTGAGGTTTCTGATATTAATGGCCCGCATGGGTGTAAATCCCAGAATGCACAGAAGCCATGTTCCAGGATTTATACACACGTCTATTCAAATACACATTATACCCATGTACAGCTAGCATACAGCCATTTATTACTATGGGTTGTTGTACACTGCAGCTGTCCCTCCCGTGTGCAAACAATACGCCCGGTATTTACATTGAAAGTCAAAAACTGCCCATGTGCATAAGGCCTTAAGGATTACTTATATAAGGAGTGTTAGAGTATGGTCAGACATACAGTAAGTACATGCAATTTCAGAACAATGGGAAATGTACTGTAAGGAATTTTGTATGTAATTTTTTATAGTTTCTCATTGCCATACTGAAAACATCTTAAAGTGGTTTTAACGGCTCAAGGTTGTTTACCTTCATGCATTCTATGCATGAAGTTAAAAAACCTGTGAGCAGGCCCCTCTAACACTTACCTGAGCCCCATCGCGATCCAACGACGTGCACGAGAGCCTCTGCTCTCTGGGGACTCTTCCCTCCTAATTGGCTCCCGCTGCTGTTAACACCAGTGAGCCAATGAGGAGAGAGAGGAGGTGGGGCCAAGCCGCGGCTCTGCATGTGAATGGACATGCAGGGCAGTGGCTCGGGAGCAAGTATGCTTGGGTGCCCCCATAGCAAGCTGCTCGCTACAGGGGCACTATGCAGGAGGGAGGGGCCAGGAGTGCCGGCGGGGGACCTGAGAAGAGGAGGATCCGGGCTGTCCTGTGCAAAACCACTACACAGAACAGGTATGACATGTTTATAATTTAAAAAAAACAATTTTTTGCTTGTTATCATTGATTGATATACAGTGTGCATTTATACTATGATGATTATATTTATGTATGTATAAAAACATCTAAAAAAAATAGTTGATTTTCATAGGGTATAACATTTTCAGTTGTGTCTAAAACCATTAAACAAATATGATAATCAGTGTAGCCAGTAACCATCAACTGTATTTACCCGGTGATCTGCTATGATCTGGCTTGTCATTGGACACAGCTGATCATGTGGTAAGATTCTGCTCTGATTGGCCTTTTACCAGATAACATGATCAGCTGTGTCCGTAGGACACATCATGGAGATCGCTGGGTGCACACAAGAGGGCGCCTTCTGGGAGGACGGCCTATGACGCCCTTCCAGAACTGGACAACTGCGCTGTAGCCATCATTCGAGTATAGCACGGTTGCCAAGTGTTTAAAAATGCTACATCTTGATTTGGATGGGGGGCTTTTTGATTGTTTTAGTCCATTCTCACTATGACCTACATCAGGGGTGGTCTTCTGAAAGTGCACCAATCCCATAGGATATAATAGAAGTCTATGGCTCAGTGCAGCTAACCTGTAGGAAAGTTGTAGGTGCACTGCACTGCATCTGCAGATCATTGTGAAAGCAACCTACTAACCCAGGCTGCTAGAAAGGTCCTAGGCAGAGCGCACTTGGTATCACTCCGCCTGGGACAGGAGCCAGTGCCACAGAGGAAGCATCAGTTTATGCTGCTCCTGCTTACTCTGCTGCCAGCTCCATAAAATCTGATGTTCTAGGATGGTACCCATTGATCGTGATCTGTGCTTTTCGACCCACCATCCCAGAGCATGAGGTTGAGGGCCACATCAGAGGGCTCTGTGGGCTACATGTGGCCCTCGTGCCAAGGGTTGAGCACCCCTGACCTATATGGATATACTTTCCTGTTGGATCCAAAGCCCTACTCCATAGGAGCCCTGGTTTCCATGCACTGCCCTACTCCATAGAAGAACTGGTTTCCATACAATATCCTACTCCATAGAAGACATGGTTCCCATACAATATCCTACTCCATAGAAGACATTGTTTTCATACACTGCTCTACTCCATAGAAGCCATGGTTTTCATATACTGTCCTACTCCATAGAAGCCATGGTTTCCATACACTGCCCTACTTCATACAAGCCATGGTTTCCATACAATGCCCTACTCCATAGAAGCCATGGTTTCCATACAATGCCCTACTCCATACAAGCCATGGTTTCCATACACTGCCCTAGTCCATAGGAACCATGGTTTTCATACACTGCCCTAGTCCATAGAAACCATGGTTTTCATACATTGCCCTACTCCATAGAAGTCATGGTTTTCATACACTAACCTATTCCATAGAAGCCATGGTTTCCATACATTGCCCTACTCCATAGAAGCCATGGTTTCTATAGTTTCCCTACTCCATACAAGCCATGGTTTCCATACACTGCCCTACTCCATAGAAGCCATGGTTTTCATATACTGCCCTACTCTATAGAAGCCATGCTTTCCATACACTGCCCTACTCTATAGAAGCCATGCTTTCCATACATTGCCCTACTCTATAGAAGCCATGCTTTCCATACATTGCCCTACTCCATAGAAGTCATGGTTTTCATACACTAACCTATTTCATAGAAGCCATGGTTTCCATACACTGCCCTACTCCATAGAAGCCATGGTTTTCATACACTGCCCTACTCCATAGAAGCCATGGTTTTCAAATACTACCTTCCTCCAGAGAAACAATGGCTTCCATACACTGCCCTACTCCATAGACTTAATCATATGGGAAAGAGCTTAACAAAGCTAATTAGTTTAGTTTAGCTTGCAAATTAGTGGTGTTTACTCAGTGCAGGGGGCATGGCTTAACCCCTGTCTTCCAAGGTATGTTTATAAATGTCCTGGTATTCAAGGGGTTAAAACATGTTCATGGCTGCTGCTGCAGCTGTGAGCTTGGTTCTGATTTTTTTCAACTAGCAATCAGCTTTCAAGTAAAAGTGAAGTGTGCGGCTCTTCACTTAAGGTTAGAGGGAACCTGACACCCCCCCCCAATCATTCCTGTGAGTAAATACACTGGAAGCACATGTATTGCATCACTTCCAGGTTCATCATTCCCTAGCTGATGTAGCCAGGAAAGCAGCTAATCAAGGACAGTCTCTGATTAATTGCTTTAGAGGGAAGGGGAGATATTGGGGATCTAATAGACCTGTGATATCTCCATAAAGAGTACCTGTCACCTGCTCACACTATTATAGAGGGGGCTTGTTGGCCCCTTATGATAGAAAAAAAGCTACAATGGAAAAAAAAGAGAGAAAAATAAATCGTATAGTAAAAAAATTAAAAGTAGCTTTATGACTTGAAATGTTTTGTATCTATCTACTTAACACCACGCCATATTTTATACTTTAGCAAGAAATTAGGTTTATGTTGTGTTTTGTGTGCACTAAAATTTAATGCATTTTTCCTGAAAATATGCATTTGATAAACCCTTGTGCAAACATTGTGTGACAAAATTTGCAACTGCCACCATTTATTCTACAGGGACTCTGCTTTCAGAAAAATAAATAATTATTTGAAGGTTTAAAGAAATTTCTAGCAAAAAATGCAAAAAAAGTGGTTTACATCACCCACCCATCCAGTAAATAAAACAAACTCACTTCTTTAACCTCCTCATTACCGAGCTATAGCTGAAAGACTCCTTTGTACACAGCTGATCACAGACATCTCTAAAGGGCCAATTACTGCGGTCCTTTACCATGTGATCAACTGTGGGCATGGGCAGCACAGTGGCTAAATGGTTAGCACTTCTGCCTGGCAGTACTAGGGTCGTTGGTTCAAATCCCAACCACGGCACCACCTGCCTGGAGTTTGCATGTTCTCCCTGTGCCTGCGTGGGTTTCCTCCGGGTACTCTGGTTTCCTCCCACTCTCCAAAGACATGCTGGTAGGTGAATTGGATCCTGTCTAAATTGTCCCTAGTATGTGTATGTATGAATGTAGGTTAGAGACCTTAGATTGTACACCCCTTGAGGGTTAGGAACTGATGTGAATGTTCAATATATATATATAATGCGCTGCGTAAATTGACAGCGCTATATAAGTACCTGAAATAAATGAATAAATAATAAATCACATGTAAACAGAATGCTGGATATCAGCTATGCCTTTCCTCAGCAATGTCACTGAAAAAAGGATTGTGAATAACCGGCAATCCTGACAGCGCTTATCAGTGCCCATCAGTGCAGCCTCATCAGCGCACATCAGTGAAGAAGAAAAATACTTATTTGCAAAGTTTTATAACAGAAACTTAGAAAAAGATTTTCTTTTAAAAAATTTTTGGTCTTTTTTCATTTGTTTAGCAAAAAATTTAAAACCCAATGGTGATTAAATACCGCCGAAAGAAAGCTCTATCTATCTAAAAAAAATTATAACAATTTCATATGGGTACAGTTTTGCATGACCGCGCTATTGTCATTTAAAATGCGACAGCGCTGAAAGCTGAAAATTGGCGTGGGCAGAAAGGGGGTGAAAGTGCCCGGTATTGAAGTGGTTAAAGAATATGTTTTTCAGCACTACAATTGCTCTTTAGATGATACTTCACTGATAATTCTACTCAGCTGACTATAGTGTGTCTTCTTTTATTTTTAGATCCTCGGTCTTACATGACAGAGTGGATCATAGGGTCGGTTTTTGGGGCAATAATTGTGATCGCAGTCATTCTCTACATCTGTCTCTGCCCTTTGAAGCGGTACTTGAAGCATGTATTCTTCCCTAAAAGCAAGCTGCCATCAAGCATCGAGAAGGTAAAGGGAAAATAGATGAAGTAACTGTATACTGATTTATAGGGAATGGGTAGTAATTTCTAGATTTTTTTTTTTCCTTCCTATATTATAGCCATAACTTAAAAAAAAAAGAAGAAATCTATATGTGTGTGTATATTTATCAGTGTTTCTCAACCGGGGTTCCGAGAGGTCCC
This sequence comes from Staurois parvus, assembly GCF_062004578.1. Taxonomy (NCBI): domain Eukaryota; kingdom Metazoa; phylum Chordata; class Amphibia; order Anura; family Ranidae; genus Staurois; species Staurois parvus. The sequence continues at coordinate 11,856,640 of NW_028317991.1, forward strand.
CAGGGGTTCCGCCGCAAATCAGCATGGATGTATACCACCCAATGTTGTTTGCAGTAGTAGTGTTAATACCTGTTGACAGTCAGTACTGTCAGCGCTCATTGATACCCAATGCGTCCTGTTTAGTTCCAGCTCCTGTGAACTCAGAGGGAGGTGCAGGGAGTACTGCACAGACTGGGAGCTGTCACTTTCTAAGGCAGCGCTGATCACAAGACGGTGGGAGGGAACACAAAGCGTGCGCCTGTGACTGGAACACTAGCTGAGATCTCTTGACTCTGTGTAGCGGTGCAGGCAGATTGCCGGGACGGGGGTACAGAGGGGGGCAGAGGGACAGAGCACTGTGTGTGTGTAGGGCAGCAGTCAATACAGACTGGAGGTTGATCACAGAGAAGGAGCACATGGCTAAAACAGGAGGTGACATCCAATGTTTGGCGGCAGTGATGCAGACTGCAGAGAGGGGGAGCGCATAGTTGGAAGAGACTGAATGTAGCAGGACGTGAGATCATATTAGTTCTATGTTTTGCCATAACTGTACATAAAGCTATTATGATGTCACCTACTACTACATTGTGTCCAGGTTCACACTGATGCGGTGCAGAGTTCTCAGCAGTTTCTGTGCGAATTCCACACTGCATCACAATCACACCCTGTTCATTTGAACCGCTGCGGGTGTGTATGTTAAATAAACAACACCCCAAAATAGGTCCGCAAAACACGGTGTGATGTGCAGAGTCTGTCTGATCTGATTCTAGTGCAGACCAAAAAAGGGTCCTGCACCTTTTTGGTGCAGATGCGGTAAAAAATGTATGGCTCAAATCACACCGCACAGAATTTGCATGTGATTTGCACAGGAATGCAGTGTGGTACCTGTACGAATCACATGCGATATGCTGCGCCGCATAAGTGTGAACCCAGGCTCAGTCTCACCCAGCTATGCGCCCCTGCAGTCTTCATTCAGCACTGCCATACACTGGATGTCACCCCCTGCTACATTATTCCATGTTTTCCTACTCTCTGCTTCCCCCATCCACAGTCTGCATTCACTGATGCCATACACAAGATGTCTTCTCCTGATCAAGCCACATGTTCCCATTCTCTACACTGCACTCGATGTCACCCTCTGAGTTCACAAGGACCACAACTACAGAGGAGGCATCGGGTATCAATGCGAACTGTCAGTGCGTATTAAAAACAAAATTGGGTGAATATACGTCTGCCACAATATGGATCTGCAGTGGAACTCCATGTGAGAAACCCTGTGTTATGGATTTGCAGAGCTGTGCAGGGAACTGTTCTTTACTGAACTTTTCCCCACAGGTCCTCCTGTTCTTTCTGTCTGTCTGTCTGTCTCAGGCTGTTAATTGTAATATCACCTGGGATGGAGGAGAGGAGGGCTAGTGAGGATCAAGGAGAAAAGGCATGTTACAACAGCTTCTCTGCATTTGTTTGTTAATTGTTGTTATATCTACAGCTCGCTGATCAGATCTAATGTTCCGTGAGCTGTAGATCTGAAAGTTTTTTTCAGGGGTTCCCCGAGACCTCAGACTTTTTATTTTTAGGTAAATATGAAACATTTTTTCCTTTTATAGCCTTATGTTTACAGTGGTCAATAGCTCAATCAAAAATTTCCTCACATAGCTTGAGTTAGAGGAGTGATTCACCACTCCTCCTTCTGTCTTCTCTGTTTGGAGAGGCCATACAGAGTTTCATTCAGAGGCAAGGAGCCTGAAAACATAAGGTTCACTATTGCGGTTCTGCACGCCGCGTTTGCTCAGGCTTGGCAGGCCATTCTGTGCATTCTGGGCTTCTGTGCCTACGTTTCATGGAGGAAAAAGGTTCCTGCACCATTTTTAAACCGCTTTTGCACAATGCGATTTCCCTGCAGTTCCCGAAAACACACAGTGTTTTTAGATGCCTGGGGGTGCCATAAGGAATGTATAGTAGCCCTGCTCACCTGTAAAAAGCAGAATGTTTTAGCTGCAAGTGGCTGCGGGAACAAGTGAGATTCCCCCCATCTGCAACCACCCCGCATAGTGTGAACCGAGCTAACTCCAGGTTTTAGTGAACCTTAAATAGCTAATTTGGGCCAGGCTGGTAATTTCTTTTACTAGCACATGTTGTGTGTGATGTATGACCTGTTTGTGGTATCAGATGCATACAGTATCCAGCGCTGTGTTCTGGCAGCAGAACATGAACCTCCCTTCCTGCTCCCGGAACAAAATAGAGTCAGGTTCAGGGCTTCTCAGCCATTCAGAGGAAACCTTGTATTTTATGAATGAATACAAGGCTTGCTTTGATTGGCTGAGTTGAACAGACAGGCAGATGACATCACAATCTCTACCTCAGCCTAAAACAGGCATTGTCCTTGCACATATTTGCAAATAATTGTAAAGCCACACTGCCAGGTCAAGGCACCTCTGATAACTAGGGTTCTCAACTATACTGTAAACTGAGTTCCAAACCATGGATATATACAGTATAACAGTGGATGAAATGAAAGCACGCTTACCTGAAGGCAGTCTTGTATCTCCTACTCTTTCTCTTGGGTATAACCCGTTACAAGCAATCTGTTACAATGTGAATATTCCTTCAACTTTTTTATGCCTTTGTCAAGAAAACAGTTGTGGAAAATTAACAATTTCAGCACCTTCTATTTAAAGGGATCCTACCAGGATAGTTGTTGTTTTTGTTAAAGATACCAGCTCCAAATCTGTCATCCTCATCCCTGCTTCAACTCTTAATGACTCACTTATCTGGAAAAATGTATGAAGGTTGGCTCTTCCATTACAAGCTGCATACTTGTTCAGTCAGTGAGTCACCAGGTGGTCAGGTAAGGATAAGGATGACCACTCAAGAGCTCACACCTTTAGGGTTCATTTACATTGTGGATAAAATTGGGCACTCGGCATTCTGATCCTACTACAGGGTGGCTAACCAGTGGGTGTGAACTGATATGGCTTGGTACATGCATGCTCCCACTCTGTAAAAATTCTGTAAACTTTATGGGGCTCCCATACATTTGTGGCAGAATTCAAAGAGGACATTTTATATTAATGGTACTAGTGGGGAAGTGTGCTTTCCAAAGACAGACTGCCATAAGACTGAGTGATGCAGACAACAAATTATTCTGGGTGATCAATTAAAATAAACAGTGCAGCGCTAATAAATAATATATATATATATATATATATATATATATATATATATATAAATAACCAGTGAATAGGTGATACAATAAACACACTCAATATACACCCCCTAAGAGTATATATCCAAAATAATCAATGAATATATAATAGTGTCATGCGTGTATTCCCTCGTAGGGAATATCTAGTGCAATAAGTGACAAATATACTCATAAAACAATATAGTGGCAAAAAATGTACAGTGCTCAAAATAGGTGAACCAATATTCAGTTGCAAGAAAAGTCCAAACAATTGATAATAATAATGCAATGCTTTGTGGTGGTCTTCCCACTCCACTCTTCATGCAAAAGTAATGTGCAGTGTGCGTGATTCACACGTGCCAATCCTTTAACGACCAAAATGCCCCCTCACCTCCTTACTTAGACCCCACAGGGCCAGCACGCTTTAAGGATCAAACGATCCTATCAGAATGGATTCCTCTCTGGGTTTCGCCTTCCACCTCCAGCATCCACCAGACTAGCAGCCAGCTCCTCCCAGGGTCATAATGAAACACAAACAGAGACCCTCCATAGTGCAACCAGTTTTATTAAGCGATAGACAAATAAAAAATAGAGTTCCACTCACATTAATAACGATTTAATCCAGCTTCCTACCACATGCTATGGGTGTACTGCATGGGTAATACAACAGGGTGATCCAATATGGCCCCCACGCCGGAAATGACATCACCGCGTTAACGGAAGCTCCTCCCCACGTACCGACGCGTTGCGTCACGCTCAGCACGTGACTTCATCAGACTTCATCATGACACTATTATATATTCATTGATTATTTTGGATATATACTCTTAGGGGGTGTATATTGAGTGTGTTTATTGTATCACCTCTTCACTGGGTATTTATATATATATATATATATATATATATATATATATTATTTATTAGCGCTGCACTGTTTATTTTAATTGATCATTCACTTATTTTGGGTATAAGTTTAGTGTCAGCAGCTTTTTTCTAAGGGTAGGATTCCATGTAAGCGCAGGAGGTCTTTTGAAATAAATTATTCTGGGTGTCGGGTTTAGGAGTAGGGGAGGACTGGAGGGCAGAGGGCATTGGTCTGGTGGCCCTCATTGCAGATACCTCCCCATTTAGACATCAACAAGAATGGGACCTTCAGTCAGTGACACATGGCGAGCATTCTATAGCAACTTGCTGCCTGTCCACACCTGTGATCCAAGCATCAACTATTTTTTTTTGGAGCTTTGAGATGTCATGTGATTAAATGCTGAGAGATGCAAAGGAAATTTGAGCTGGAAGGTGTGTACTGGTGTACCACAACAAGCCGTATCCTTTAGTATTACTTACCTTTCCCTATGCCTACCACTCACTGTAGCACACTTTGCATGGTACACGTTCTTTAGCCCACAGAAATTTGCTTCTACCATGAAAGGGCCACTTGGTTGCAGTTCCCATGGGTCCAAAGGTTCACAGTCCTCCCTTATATCTTGGCAGCCCCAGCATTGTTACAGGTTATTTTCAGGGGTCATTCTCACTGGTGCAGGAGCCTGTATAGCATGCAGACGGGCTGTGTTTATGCACCTGGCAGGCATAGGAGTTCTGTAGAGTTGTGGTCAGCAGCCTGTTAAAAATCAATGACAAGTCGACAGACACAGTGGCTGCATAGCTTTTCCCACACATCTGAGAATTTACATCCATACGGGGGGATGCACAGTTCTGGACGCAGTCTGTCCCTGTATAGATCGCACACCACGACAGAGTAGGTGAACTATATAATAATTACAGGGCTGATTCAATAATATAAAATATTCTTCAGTTTGAAAATGCATGCACAATAAATCATTCAATAAATATCATGATACAATAAAGTCTTTTCATTAAAAAACATTTTCATGTTTTGTTTCAAACTAGTTGTAAACTAAATAAGTTCCGATAAAGCAATCCAACGGTGTAATGAGTAAAACAATTTCCATCACCAATATTCTTACCGGTGTTCCAAAGTGACCACTACTACTAATATGGGAAAACACACTTACCAGACGTGCGTTCCTGTCCCACTACAAGATTAGGCAAACACAGCTTGTATTAACGCCAAAGATCTTCCTAACAGGCGCAGTCCACTTTAAAGTATACCAAAAGGCAAAACTTTTTTTAAGTTTTGGATAAGAGTGGGGAGGGATTAGATCGCCTGTCAGGTTTTATTGCTGTCTGTGTCCCCATTTGTCCTGTTTACCATTATTAGTGAAAGTGAAAGAATATCCTAAATTTTGGGTTGTCCCCAAAAAAGTAATCGAGAGGAAATCTTTCAATGGCGACACTAGTTCTGTTGACCTGGGGGTCCCCAAGGAATTCCCTCAATTTTCAGGGATTTCCTCTCGTTTCCTTTTTGGCTATGGGACAGGAACTGAAGGGAAATCTCTGCAATGGGACACAGATGACAAAAAAAAAAAAAATTTGACTGGGGTTATAACCCTCGCTTACTCTATCCAAAATGAAAAAACAATTGCCTATAGTTCCACTTTAAGTCTTCACCTCCACTGCTGTCCTCTCCCCATTCAGTGGATAGATTTCAGAGCTCCCAGTGTCAGGCTCCGTCCCTACATGTTTCGTCTGTTCTGAATTTATCCCCCTTGAATATTTAATTTTATTTAATCAGTGCTGTAATCATTTTGTTATCACTTAGGGGCTTATATTTATTTATACCTGCTAGTTTCTGGTAGAAGAATAAGTTATTGGTTCACAGTTTTGAGTATATAATTTTCTCACAATTATATCCATCTGCGTGGAAGAGTTTATACATACAGTAGATGTCCATACTCTGTATATTGTGGAGTGTTGTCCAATGTAGTGCAGATTTGTTGACAGCCCATTCAAAATGAACAGGCTACCTTTATGCATTGAGCCTTAACACACCGCACCTCATAAAAACACATGCTAGAATGCATGCAAAGGTGTGAACTGGCCCGCTATCCCTCTAAGACAATAGTTTGATGTTCTGTTCTTTTCCCTTTTATAGGGTCTGCCAGATTTGCCTCAGAACTACATTAAAAACTTCTTTTTGCTCAATGAAGAAGAGACAACTGACAAGTGCTATATTATTCAGAACAGTCCGTTGGATGCTGAGGCCACAAGAGATAAAAACAATTCAGGTGCTAAAGGTCGCGATTCCGGAAACTATTCTTACGAAGATGAGGTCACAGGCGACTCTGCTGCTGCCAGTCGGTGAATTCTCCCTAGTGTGTGCCTCAGCTGAGGACTCCGGTTTTATTCTGTTGCTGAATAAATGCAACATCTCTTCTGACATTATACGATCATTATTATTGTTTTTTATACTGATATATACAACACCTCTACCTGTATTATCCAGTCTTCATGTTCTACCCCAGCAGGTGACATCTGAAGACCTTTTGTGTCAACATACATTTCGTGGGCTGAATTAGAAGGACTTTACTGGTTTAGCTCATAAAGTGTATTTATTTTCTGTACATATAACTCTTACACGTTAATCGTCATAGTTAAGGTGTATCTGTAGGCAACACTTTTTGTTTTAGCTTTGGACAGAGTAGGCAATGGTCCAAACCCCTGTCATGTTTTTTGTTGTTTCTTGTTGACCCCTTTCCTCCCAGTTTCTGGTGGCCCTTTAACCGGGTCATTACATCAGGGGTGGGACAGATTTCCCAATGACATGATCACTGTGATTGGCTGTCATAGTGGTCACATGATCAGGAGCATATACCGCTAGGTCTCAATTATAACCAGAGACCGGGAGCTGTCTGTTACAGCTCGGTCAATGTGCTAGGAGTGTGCTGGCAGCACACAAACCTCGGTCGCCCATGGACAAATTTGTGTGGACTGTGGGCATTAAAGTGAGACAGATGATTCATGTAACATTTCCTTCCCGGAATCCATGTGCCCTTATACCCATGAAGACTCTTGGGATGTATGACATCATTTTGGCCTAGGAAACCAGGAAGCAACTAAAGTTTAAAACAAGTAAATATACTATACCTTCCTGTGTATTTACTAATGCTAGCAGCTTAAGGAATAAAAATAGTTAATGTTGATTGGGAGAGCTTAATTGTGCTTTAACTGCTACAGGGCGGCACGGGTGAGGAAAATCACGTATATATACCTGATTTTGTATTTCCGGGTAGGGGAAGCACGCCACCATTCACGACCGCAGCTGTCAATCACATGGTCCCGGTCGGTGATTACTCGCTGGAGCCCGGTGATTTCCGATGATCTCCGACGGGGAGGAGAACTGTTTTTTTTACTAATAGTTCTCCTCCATGTCAGCTCGGGCACACTGCTTTGGATGGCTTGGATGTTCATGCCGACGACACCCAAATTTACCTCTTCACCCCCCACCTCACCCCCTCAATCTCTGCCCGCATCGCCCACCTCCTAAACGACATATCAGACTGGATGTCGCTCCATTTCCTCAAACTTAACCTATCCAAAACCGAGCTCCTGGTCTTCCCCCCCACCCCCCCATCCTCTCCATCACTACCAACAACGCCACCATCTCTCCCACCCCACACGCCAAAGTCCTGGGTGTCACCCTGGACTCCCACCTCTCCTTCCTACCCCATATCCAAATGCTATCTAGATCTTGCAGGCTCCACCTCTGCAACATCTCCAAGATACGTACATTCCTCACCCCAGACACTACTAAACAACTCGTACACTCCCTCATCATCTCACGCCTGGACTACTGCAACTCCCTTCTCACTGGCCTACCCAAACGAAAGCTATCCCCACTCCAGTCGATCCTAAACTCAGCGGCTAGACTCATCCACCTCACCAACCGCTTCACATCTGCCTCCCCCCTCTGCTAACTCTGATCTACAAAACCATTCACAATGCTGCCCCGAACTACATAACTGACCTGATACCCAAATACTACCCTACCCGTGCCCTCCGCTCCTCACAGGACCTCCTACTTTCTAGCTCCCTGGTCTCCTCCTCCCACGCCCGATTGAAGGACTTCTCCAGGACTTCCCCCATCCTCTGGAACTCCCTACCCCAATCCATCAGACTCTCACCTACCCTCCTCACCTTCAGGCGCACCCTGAAAACCTTCCTCTTCAGGGAAGCCTACCCCAACCTCACCTAACACCAGACCTCACCTAACAACTAACCTCCTCCACTCCTCCCACCACTCCATCCCTCACAGCCATCTCCTCCTGTACCACCTTCCCCTCCCACCTAGATTGTAAGTTCGAAAGAGCAGGGCCCTCGAACCCCTCATGTATTGTACTGTTACTGTCTTGTCTCATGTTATGTCCCCCTGCTACTGTACAGCGCTGAGCATACCCTTTGGCGCTATATAAATACTGTATAATAATAATAATGAAATACGGTGTAAATTGATCCTTTTTTTGTTTGGAAAAAATGTGACTGAACTAATGAAAAAAACGGAACGCCCATGTGAAAGGGGCCAAATTTTTTTTTTTTTTTTTTTAAGCCAAATTCCTGTGGATTGTCACTATAAACGCAACTGCAAGTTATTTTACCCTTGGAGCGTGCACCTGTTAAGGAATCAATAATTGTTCATTATATTGTGGTGTTGATCATTGATAACGAATCTTTCTAACATTTTTCTCTTTCAGTGTTGCTAATTTTGTATGTGGTGCAAAAACACAGTTTGGGATTTTTGTATAGTTTCCCTGATCTGCTGGTGTTGTTTTTAAGTGGCACATTATGTGGGCCCCATTTGGTGCAGTGTTATTTTGTATCTACCCATGACTCTTTATAAGAGTTGTTGTATGGATATCATGTTCCTGCTATAACATCATGACATCATCAGCTACCTGACTGAATAACCAGTTATTAAAGGTACTTCTAGCTGGGCCATATTTCTTTGTATGTACCATATTTTTTTTCTGGATTCTGAATTGGATTCTTTTAGTTATAATCAATACATTATCGCATACAATGTATGTACTATATTTTTTTTAAATTTCTTTACAGCTGAGCTCCAGGAATTAGGCCTCATGTACTCTGGGCATTTGGCCATCTCTCCTAGACATCTTTCCTCCGGCCAGCGGTGTTTCGGCAGAAAAAAACACTTGATGCTTGTAAAAGCGTGTAACACGTTTAGGCACGTCAAGCAATTGAGCGGTAATGTATTTCTCAATGGCCAGAATAATCAGTTATTCTGGCTGTTGAAATGAATAAACTCTCAAGCGCTAAACGTGCATTTTAGATGCGTCTAACGTGTTCACACATGTCAAATTTTTTTTATGCCAAAACGCCGCTGCTCCTGGACATGCTGAATGCAGTCTGCGAGGGGGAGCGGCAATGCAAGGACGCAATGCAAGGACGCAATCAGCTGTGTATGTGCTAACAAAAAACATACTGATAGGAGGAGAGCGCAAACAGATGAGCTCATCAGTCTGCTGCTTCTCTTTTCACTGTCCAGTCACAGGCTGGGGGAGGGACAAGACCTTTGCTGATCCGCAGCAGAGAAAATCAGGTCTCCTTCCCTTCCAGACAGAAAAACTGTTCTGTGTGGCAGAGCTGCATACATTTCAGAACTGTATGAACAGACATTCAAATGCTTCTGCAGGTAAAACAACTCCCATTCTTATTTAGCTGTTTTTGCTGGAGTTCAGCTTTAAAGATGCACTGTAGTATATTTTCACTATGATATAATATTGTCATTTGTACCTGTATGTTTTTGGTGCAACAATTTTCCCTGATTCTCTGTGCCATGTTTTCATCATTGTATTTCACTTGTTAATTTCAAATCAAATGTGATCAAATCAATTTCAGTATAAGTCACCTAAACTCTGTGAATAAATAGGGACCTGAGCTGACTTGTAAGCATGGTGATATACAGCCCAGTCCTGGTCCTGATAACAAAACCCAATGGAAAGGACTGGGGTGCTTAACACTCCTCTAGGGAGTTATAATGCGCTCATATGACACTTAGGCTTTCTGTTCTGCACACAGCGATTTTCTCGCTACATATGACAGGGCCAGTCCTTAACCCCCGGTTCACATATATGCGGCTGTGCGGGCTGCGTTTTGCGCGGGCACAAGAACCCATTCATTTGAATGGACTCCTGTGCCCCGTGACACACAGGGAAAGAAGTCCCTGCACTTCTTCTGAAAACGCAGCCCGTAGGGGAACCTCAGTTCCCAGTACGGTTGCGTTTTCGAGTGTGGGCGGCGTCCCATTAAAGTAATGGCACCCACCCGGCGGTCCGCATTCCTCTGTGCGAGTGGTGCAGTTGCACGGATTTTCGTGCGGATCCGCAGCGGCACCACCCGCACAGATGTGAACCAAGGGCTAAATGTTGTTTGATCTCAAGTCAAATTGTCGCCCGATTATTAGCTTGCCAGTGGGGGTTGATATAAGTCCATAGATCAAGTATAAAATGGACTTTTTATTGCATCTTTTCCAAAATGTATTGTGTAAAATAAGACTCATAAGCATTAAATGTGAATACCATCACTGCCCTTCTGCTTCAGGAGCCCATGGCAGCCAATCACATGACCCTGTGATTGCCTCGGTAAGGCTGACCATACACTGTACAATCTAATTGTACAATCTCCTTTCCATGTACCATCAACTGTGTAGTGTAAGCACCTGCCTAATATTATACTAATTGAATGGACTGTTTAGGTAGGTTCTTATATTACATATCTTTGGTAAATCTAATTTTACAGAGATTGTAATGTGTGTGGACCATACGCACTTCAATAAATGATCAGTTTATTTTTCAATCATTCTCTTTTGATTAAGAATAATCGATCTATAGTCAACAACCCATTCAAATGGCGTGTCACTTAGAAGGAAGTAGATTTTGATCAATAGTTAATATGTGAGCCCAACATTTCATATTCCTGATATGTGCCTGCTGTACCATGCACTTGTATGGAAAAGTATCCTGTTCCCTTTGTATTGCTTCTTTTGTGTGAAATCCCTGGTATACCTGCCAGTCCCTCTTCTTTCCTAATAAAAACTGACCACACTAGGCATGAGAGCACAGCATGGTCAGTTCTCTAGCTGTGCTGGGAACTCAGCCTGCTCTCCTCCAATGATCAAACTTGTGCTGATACCCCCTCCCCTGGGACAGCCATTCACTGGGAAGTTTAGTATGCTGCTGTTTCTCCTCGTCCAGCTTTCTGTTCTCAACTGCATAGGGAGCTTAGAGGGTATGTGATCACATTATAAAACGGGAAAAAAAGGTATTTATAATGTTTTTTTTTTTATCTATACACACATATTTTATCTTTTATTTCTATTTTAAACTGAATGGGTTGTTTTACAAGCTGAGGGTTTACATATACTTTCATTGTACAGAGATCGTATGATCAGATTGTAATGTGTGTGGTGACCACACATACTTTGATAAAGGATACATTTCTTTTCTGATCAATCTCTTCTGTTAAGACTAATCGATCTATATAGTCAACAACCCAGCTGATCGACATGAGACGCACAGAGAAGTAGATTTCATTGAATCGTTAAGAAACGGTTGTAAGTTATCGGCCGCATCTATTTCCACCATGTAATCCCATAATGCGGGTCAGTGCAAAACGATCAGTAATATTCCTCCCTGATCAATTGGCTCAGTTTATCAGATTTGATGGAGATTGAGTCTAGATCGATTGGAAGGGAAGATATGGCTGTTTGATTCTTTGCAGATTCAATTGTTTTGGTTGAATCACACATCGATCAGATAATAAAATTGAAGCATGTATGGCCACCATAAGCTTGGGTTTACACTGATGTGGTGCAGAATTGGCAGCGGTTTTTGTGCGAATTCCGCACTGCATCACAATTGCACCCCGCTGCGGGTGTGTATGTTAACAACACCCCGACATCGGTTCGCAAAATGCGGTGCGATGTGCAGAATCGGATTGCATGGGTGTGAATACCAATGTGATTCAATTCTAGTGCGGACCAAAAAAAGGGTCCTGCATTTTTTTGGTGCGGATGCGGTGCGATTCGAGTCATACAAAATGTATGGCTCAAAGCGCACTGCACAGAAATCACGTGATTTGCACAGGAATGCGGTGCGGTCGGTCCCTGTGCGAATCACGCGGCATGCCGCACCGCATCAGTGTGAACCCAGGCTAAGAGTTCAGATTGGCCAACCCTTCACTCCCACCCAACTGCTAATTATTGAATGATATGGGGGTCAAAACAGATGAAACCCCAAAAAGTCAATCTGAGACAACCTTTCCTTATCTGTCTTGTCACAAACGCACTTCTGTATGTAAGCAAAATTGCACTAACTTGTAGATATGTACATACATGGTTTTTAAATATTTAAAACACTTGAAGTAGATATATTGAATAAATAGGCAGAAATGTAACCCCCGATGTTATTGTTCTGATCATTTGACTTTTACTTCGGGTTTTTTTTACATATTTTTTAACATTTTTTTAATTTTCACAATGTATTCCAATAAACTTCAATTCCAATAAAATATTATCAATTGTCAACATAGCCTGTGTTTATTGTCCTCATGTGTTGCTTTCCAAAAACAGGCCAGGTTTTCTTAGATTGTTTAATATAGTATCCCCCCCCCCCCCACTCCAAACACATGCTGGTAGGTTAATTGGATCCTGTCTACATTGGCCCTAGTATGTGTATGTATGAATGTGAGTTAGGGACCTTAGATTGTACGCCCCTTGAGGGTTAGGGTCTGATGTGAATGTTCAATATATATGTAAAACACTAAAAATTGATGGTGCTATGTAAGTACCTGTAGTAAAAAAAATTAAACCCAAAAGCAAACATTTATTATATTGCAGCTTACCAGTTCTTAGATGTAATGGCTGCTTTAGTTTTCTTTTTTAGGCTTGCTTTCTTTTATTTTCACCTGGTGAATCCTGCCAAGTCTGTTGTTTTTGAATTAAAACAAGCAGATGTAGCAGTTAGAGGGTTGAGACAAACCAATTACTACTGACAGGGGTGCTTACAATGATCAGCTTTGTATGTATGTAAAACCTTTGATCCCAAAAGGATAAAAAAATGTTGCTGTAACTGTTTATAAAGCATTAGTATATTGCTAGCAGGGGCGGACTGACAACTCATGGGGCCCCCGGGCAATAGGGGATTATGGGGCCCTTGTGTCCTCACCCACACTCAAACCACACCCAAAAAAGCCTATGAAAGGTACCAGGGGCATCTCATGGGGCCCCCTACTGACCCCAGGCCCTCGGGCACTGCCCAAGTGCTCAAATGGTCAGTCCGCCCCTGATTGCTAGTATATCTAATACTCCACCCAGCAGACTGAAAATGCTGCTGTTCAAAGGTGTCCCCTGTTGCTCCTTCGACCAGAGTGCGGGCGCTCTAACATAAAAGGTGTGTTACTGGCCAGATGAAAACAGTGGGGGAAAAAAAGCCTAAAAAAGAAAACAAATGCAGCCACCATATCTAATGGTTGATAAGCTGCAATATATTACATTTTTGATTTTGGGTTTAATACCGTGTTAACAATAATTAAAATAATTAATTACAGTATATTGACCAGATTTCACTGCAATTCACACCTTTCCAATGCTGTCCACTGAAGACTGGCCACTCGCTCCTCCCCTGCCGATGGCCCTTACGCAGCATCATTAATCCACTTCCTCTGAATGGCATCGCTCTACCACTGTACTCAGCCATGCCCACTTGTCATTGCCTGAGCTCCATTCAGTACAGGGATAAGGACCCATCTCTGGAGGGAAGAAGAGGACTCCATGTAATGTGAATGAGAGAAGACCACTAAAAATAGGGTGGCAAGGGGGGAGTGGGGGACAGCTGGGCTTTAATCCTATCAAGCCCTCAGACTTAAAATAAATGTCAAAGGAAGGAACCAAGGTGGTGGTGGGGGGGGGGGGGGGGTACACAGGCATCCAACACTCCCTGATGTGTTCAATTGCTAGTCCTAATGCACACTGTACGTTTTGATAACGCCAGTAATGTTAGTTGTGTAAAGTCACGTTAAAAATGTGAGGTTTTTTAGCGGTTTGATGCATTTTTTTTACCCCAAAAAAACTAATTTTTGGGTCAAAAAAAGACCAAAACCACTGGTTTACCGCATTTTTCAGCATTAGAGCCTTTTTACAGCTAAAAACTCCTCTAGAAACCCACTTAGGCTGGCCATACATTATACAATTATCTTCCAATTTTCTGCCCAATTTCCTTTAGATTTACCTTCAACTGTGTAGTGCAAGGGCCTGCCTAATTGGATACAACTGAAAGTGTAGTTTAGGTTTGTCCTCCTATTATATGGTTTTTGGTAAATCTAAACCAAAAATCTCCAGATAATTGTATAATGTATGGCCAGCCTTAGTCCTGCAGTTTTTTTTCCAGCCAAAAAACATCCCTGCCAAAAAAACGTTTACAGCCTATGTGTGCATGGACACAGGATAACATGCTGGGGGGGTTACTAGCTGTAGAAAAAAAGTCAAAAGCCAAAAACAGCCGCTGTAAAGACGTCAAGTGTGCATGAGGACTTAAAGTAGGACTTTATGTAATAAATAAAAAAGAGCGAACGGGCAGGACTTTTAATGCAGAAGAGACAGGCTTTGTCTGTTCTGCATAAAGTTAGCACTTCCACCTGGCAGTACTAGGGTCGTTTGCTCAAATCCCAGCCACGGCACCACCTGCCTGGAGTTTGCATGTTCTCCCTGTGCCTGCGTGGGTTTCCTCCGGGTGCTCCGGTTTCCTTCCACACTCCAAAGACATGCTGGTAGGTGAATTGGCTCCTGTCTAAATTGGCCTAGTATGTGCATGTATGAATGTGAGTTAGGGACCTTAGATTGTACACCCCTTGAGGGTTAGGGACTGATGTGAATGTACAATATATATGTAAAGTGCTGCGTAAATTGATGGCACTATATAAGTACCTGAAATAAATAAATAAAATTATATAATATGGTGAAGCGCTCAACTTAAGAAGTGAGAATTATCTCATACCCAAATCAATGTGCAAACTGAATAATCAATATAAATAAAATAACTAGTGCAATATCCCCATATATGAATTATACGTCCCTGGTGGTATAGTGATAAACAACTAATACTTTTTAAACTGTGCAAAGTGATACATATAAACAGAAATCATTAAATATAAATACAAAAATCAATGGTGATGCCACACTGTGCAAAATCATAAAAGTGTTCAAATGACATCACTCCATGCTGCAATGTGCTCTTCGTGAAAAAATCTTGACGTGACTCCCCTCAATGATAGCCAAAATGCCCCCTCACCTTCCACATTCGACCCTTGCGGGTCACAAAGCTTTATATATATATGTATAATATATCTCTGCCAGGTGTTTTTCTCCTCCACTGCCTCCACCGACCCAATCAAGATCCTCCTCCAGACACTGGGTTCCACTCAAATAACTCCCCTCACAATACGGACTCAGACACAGGGCGCATATGCAAGAAAAAGCAGACCTCCATAGTGCAACACTGTTTTAATGCACTCAGAGATATGTATAGAAAATGTACTCACATCTCCACTAACAGAGAGAAGCAGTTCCCCATGTGCTATGGGTATATTCAGGTGTACAAAGATGGCGTCCGAACCCGGAACCGGAAGTACGTCACCCCTATGACCGGAAATACGTCGACGCGTTGCGCCACGATCACGTGGCTTCTTCAGGATCAGGAACGCGTCGACGTATTTCCGGTCATAGGGGTGACGTACTTCCGGTTCCGGGTTCGGACGCCATCTTTGTACACCTGAATATACCCATAGCACATGGGGAACTGCTTCTCTCTGTTAGTGGAGATGTGAGTACATTTTCTATACATATCTCTGAGTGCATTAAAACAGTGTTGCACTATGGAGGTCTGCTTTTTCTTGCATATGCGCCCTGTGTCTGAGTCCGTATTGTGAGGGGAGTTATTTGAGTGCAACCCAGTGTCTGGAGGAGGATCTTGATTGGGTCGGTGGAGGCAGTGGAGGAGAAAAACACCTGGCAGAGATATATTATACATATATATATAAAGCTTTGTGACCCGCAAGGGTCGAATGTGGAAGGTGAGGGGGCATTTTGGCTATCATTGAGGGGAGTCACGTAAAGATTTTTTCACGAAGAGCACATTGCAGCATGGAGTGATGTCATTTGAACACTTTTTTATGATTTTGCACAGTGTGGCATCACAATTGATTTTTGTATTTATATTTTATTTAATGATTTCTGTTTATATGTATCACTTTGCACAGTTTAAAAAGTATTAGTTGTTTTCACTATACCACCAGGGACGTATAATTCATATATGGGGATATTGCACTAGTTATTTTATTTATATTGATTATTCAGTTTGCACATTGATTTGGGTATGAGATAATTCTCACTTCTTAAGTTGAGTGCTTCACCATATTATATAATTTTGTTTACACATATCTTGCGGTATAGAGAATAGGTGGTAGCAGCTAACTCTTTGGTCACTAGGTTCTGTGGAGCGCAGGAGGATCTCTGTAAATAAATAAAATTACCTACCTGCCTGTCCGCCCCTGTGAGTTGTGTATGAGCAGATCGCTGTGAAAATGATCAATGCCGAAGTCAATGGATCTCCTACAGATGTGCATGAATGACGTCTTCCTCATCCTAGCCAATGAAATCAGCCAGCGTTTGATACTTGGACATCGCATCGCTGGATCCAAAGGGGAGTATAGTTCCGCTTCAAAGTCACACTAAACTCTCGTTAAAAAAAAAGTTCTACTAAAGTATGTATTCTTAAGCAGGCCATACGTGGGTCGAATTCTGAAATAATTTTTCTTTCCAAAATCTTTTCTAAGAATTTTTCGTTTGAATTTCGCACCATTAATAGGCCACAGAAATGGCCGATTTTCGTGTGACCATGGAATGTGGGGGATCGGGCATGTTGGAAATTTTTTGAAAAACAAACAAATTTTGAATCACTGATGGGAGAATCGTACGATAAATATAAATGAAAAAGTAATGAGCATGAGCTGTGACCTGGAAAGAAAAGAAAATTCTTGACCACGAAAGTTCTTTTCTGTAGCAACACGAGGTGAAATTGAAGGCTTGGTTGGTTGAATTTCGAAATCAGTGGTGGCACCTCCGGGTTACAAAACGCACGTAAATTCCAATTCGCTAAAGAAAATGCGTTCGGAATTCGACCCGTGTATGGCCTGCATTACAGTAACTCCTATCGCTCTCAGCCTCCTCCAATTTCCTTTTACAGGGTGGCTATGTTCATTCCCCATGGTCCCACCCTCTCTTGCTCGTTCCAAGATGACTATGAGATTTGTAGTGTGCAAAAAGCAGTGTTCCTGACTGCAACTAACATACCCTGCCCATTTCAAACAAATGGAGGTGAGGGGGAAAAGGAAAGGTTAGGAAGATCACAGGACATTACAAGGAGGCAGAAAAACACAGTAACAAACATTTTGATGAAAAATCGTTTACGGGTCCATTAGGTAGTGGGTGTATATGGATTATTTTTGGAGAAAAAGGATATTGTTTGGTGTCACTTTAGGAAAGCAATTGAGGCTACAGTGATAGAATGGAGGAAATATCGGCCTCCGGCCTTCAGATGGGTGAGCAGTGCATATTACCTCTTTTATCATCGTACGGGCCAGCCATTGCAAGTTTTTCTAACACGTGATGGGGTGGCTTTAATTTTGTCATTGTAAAGCAGAATGGCAAATATAAAAAAAAGCTTAAAGTGGACCTCTACCCCCCTTTTTAGTAAAAATTCTATCCGCATGTAGCTGTGCTCTAACGTTTATTGGTAAACAAATATTTTCTGCTTTTGCTTGCAATCACTGGTTGAGAGAGGCACTGGTGATGTAGTCAGGGCCTCACAGATGCGTCCTGGAGAAAAACAAAGAACATGATGTGTGGATTTTTTGGGGGGGGGGTTTTACCTCAATGGTGCATTGTCAATATTTCAGTAGTGCATTCATTGGTTCATGAGTTAGTGTTACTAAACCCACAACAGTAAAATCAGTCTGTATATGCAGTAAAGCATGCTTGTTATACTCACTGTGGAACCTAAGGGGTTAATCCTCTGCATTGTGTAAAAAGGTCAGATGCGATTTCTCCAGCGCTCAAGGACCCAGGCCGGTGGTGAGTAGATGGAACCAAAACCAGAAAAAAGCGACCACCAGTGCATACAAGGTTGTTCAGCTCCAAACAAGGCTGGGGAAGCCCGACCAATACTGCAAAGTGAAACAAAAACGAGAAGCGCACCAACCTTTGCGCATTACCTCAGCAACCAAATTTTATTAATTAACCATTTGACGCCTGGCCTATGGCCAAATGACGTCCACAAAAATGTATTACCTTTCCGGGAGGACGCCATATGGCGTCCTGCCGCACATGCGCAGTTCGCGCGCTTGAAGAGCCGCGCAGCGGCACGATCTGTCACCGGCCGTGTACCTCGGACACGGCCGATGACAGATCTGAGTACTGGCCCCCGTTGCCGGTACCTTGTGACCTGCTGTGACCAATCACAGCAGGTCACATGACAGTTGTATACAATGGATCGCTTCATTCATGCCATCCATTGTATACTAGTGCCTAGCTGTGAATGGTCACAGTGATCACATGCACATGTCATGTGATTAGCTGTGGCCAAATCACAGCTAAGCACAAAAAAAAAAAACCCTGAATGAATCGATGTCTTTCAGGTAAATGCTTGCTTATAGCAAAGTAATTCTTTGCTATAAGCAAATTGTTTAAAAAAAAAAAAAATACTGATCACTTCCCCAAAGTAGTACAATGTTACTATGGTAACATTGTACTACTTTGGACATAGTGAAATATGAAAAAAAAATCATAAAAAAAGTTAATAAAAAATTTCAAATAAAAAAAAATATATTTTTTTTTTTTTCACACTGTCACCAGTCAGTGTCCCTGAGCACCGCCATGCCAGTTATATGATGATGCTGTACTGCACTGGTGACAGTATGTAAAAAAAAAATTGTGAAAATGTTTTTTATTTTTTCATTTTCCGAAAAATTATGTAAAAAAAAATACAACTTCAAAAAACTCGCCATTCCTCTTATGAAGTACGTCGGACTGTCTACTCTGCAAAAAGGGGTCATTTGGGGAATATCTGTACTGTTCTGACATTCTTGGACCTCAAGAAATGAGATTGGCTGTCAGTACTTCAGGATTGATCAATATTCAGATCTATACCATAGTTTGTGAACTCTATAACTTTCCTACAAACTAAATAATACATCCTAATTTGGGTTATTTTCACCAAAGACATGTAGCAGAATACATCTCGGCCTAAATTTATGAAGAACAATTATTTATTTGCAAACTTTCATAACGGAAACAAAGAAAAACATTTTTTTTTAAAAATTTTCTGTCTTTTTTGTTAATTTAGCAAAAAAATAAAAACCCCAGCGGTGATTAAATACCACCAAAATAAAGCTCTAGTTGTGTGAAGAAAATGATAAAATTTCTAGTTTGGGTACAATGTTGTATGACCGCGCAATTGTCATTCAAAGTGTGAGAGCGCTGAAACCTGAAAAATGGCCTGGGCAGGAAGGTGTAAAAGTGCCGGTATTGAATTGGTTAAAGAATGGTACTCACAAACAGCGAATAAAATCAGGCATGTAGTCCTCAAAAGGACTTCAGAGATAAGGAGCCAGCGTGAATCCCATCATGGGGGTAGACACTCAGTATAGCTGACGCGTTTCGAAGGCCATGCCTTCTTCATCAGAGCTCTTCTCGTTTTTGTTTCACTTTGCAGTATTGTGTAAAAAGGCCGTTTGGTCCTGTTTTCTCTGCCCCTCCTCTTGTTCAAATGTCCAGCTGATAAGACAGATTGAACCTATAGCCATTCTGCTCAGTTTAGTGTGTATTGCTAGAGAGGTTTTTTGGGGGTTTTTTTTCTTTCTTGGAAGAGTACATGTGATCAGCACAGGGCCAATCAGCACTGTCCAGACACAGGTCAGGGGTTCTGCATCCTCCTAGAGCAGAAAGAAAACTTCAATAAGCTTTAACCAGTGCTGAAGTCACAAGACTGCTCTAACTTCTGATGAGAAAAGGTATTTATCAGTTTATTTTTACTTAAATAATTGCATTTCTGTGTATTGTGGGAGACCAGGTGAATGCAGGGTCCTGGGTTTAGTAACGCTTTAATGTAGGGGCTTGTGTGCCAAGTTGAGATGCATTAAATGCGCATTTTACAGGATCCCTAAATATTTAAAAAAAACTGATATATGTGCTTGAAATTTGCCTTTTATATCATCTTCCTGTAATCGGTGGCGCAG
The DNA here is from genome assembly GCF_062004578.1 of Staurois parvus. NCBI lineage: Eukaryota > Metazoa > Chordata > Amphibia > Anura > Ranidae > Staurois > Staurois parvus. The sequence goes on from NW_028317991.1 coordinate 11,877,026, forward strand.
TTGGAATTGCTGGGAGATTGGATTTGAATACGCCCATGTTCTAGCAGGAATGCTTAATATTCTGCCAGATTTATCCACAGGGGATAAAAACTGTGCACTGGATAGCATCATCCTAGGCTGGGAACCAGAAGGAAGTCTTAACGGTTTGGCAGAACCCCAGCCAGCAGGCTCTGATTATTATGGGAATCTGAGTGACATTCAAGAGGCTTTACACAACATAAGCACAAGGCATGTCATCCATTTTTTTAACATTTTGGAGTAGATCTTCTTCGCCCTCTTCTTCCTCTGGCGGTGGCAGATTCTAATTGCTTTCAGAGATTGCCTTGTGTGCCCAGAGCAAAAGGAGGAACCTTCACACCCCAGTCTCACAGGAAGTGGGTTGAATGATGCTGGGCGTCATCCATCCTGGATAGGGAATGGTGGCTGGGGACCAGAGCCATGAGGTTGCAGGGGACAAGGAAAAATGAAACGTTGAATAATTTTCCAGAATGTTGTCCATTGTTAGCCCTCAATCTAAGCAGAATGTTTAAAGTTTATGCAATACTCTTTAATTAACCACTTCAATACCGGGAACTTATACCCCCTTCCTGCCCAGGTCAATTTTCAGCTTTCAGCGCTGTCACACTTTGAATGACAATTGGACGGTCATGCAACCCTGTACCCATATGACATTTTTAGCATTTTTTTCACACAAATAGAGCTTTGTTATGGTGTCAAAATGTATTCTGTTACATTTCTTTGATGAAAATAATAATAATAATTGAATTTGTATTTTTTTTTTTTTACTATTTTACTTTTTACCATAGTAACATTGATCTACTCTGGGCAAGTGATTAGGATTTTTTTTTTTTAACACATTATGATTGCTAATATCAATGTATTTCATTGATATTTGCAATCATTGTTACTGAATTAAACTGATTCATTCAGACTTTTGTTGTGATTAGCTGTGATTGGGCAAAGCTGATCACATGATACAGATGGGCTGTGATTGGCCCTGTCTGTATCATGTGACTGCCTTGACCAGTCACAGCTAACAACATATTTGTATACAATGGATGGCATGAATGGAAGCCATCCATTGTATACAATTGACGCGATCTGCTGTGATTGGTCACAGCAGTCACATGACACTGGCAATGAGCCGCTGTAGTGATATGTCAGATAGTGATAGTTGACAGATCGTGCCACTCCGCAGCTACGTGAGCAGCTCATTTTGACAGGACATCATATGATACCCAGTCACAATGGCGAGTGTCCCGCCCGGCTGTCAATCTGCTATAGGCCGGGCAGGAAGGTGTTAATGGCTAACTACAAATATGCAAAGGAGCCTAACATGTTTAAAAAAAAACTTATTATGCAACCAAAGCTCTTTTGGCTGTCCTTCTCCTATATATCACAGAAGCGCAGTTCATTCTGTGACTCGTTTTCGGCTGACAGCAGGCTGAAGTCACTCAGCCGGTCCAGGCTGGGGAAAGATCCCGACATCAAAGTCGGGATCCACCTGAGAGTCTGGAGTGGCACCTGGCTCAACTTCTCTGCAATCTGCTTCCTCCCCCTTTACAGCCCAGCACTCCAGTGAGCGTGGGGATGGGGGGGAGTAGAGCAAAGAGCAGTAACTGACAATCTCATTGTACCCTGAATAAAGCAGTACTAAACCACAAATTAAAAAAAAATCAATCCCCTCCACTTGCCTTTAAAACGAAGCCCTCCAGCGGCACACTATCACCGCTGCAGAGACTTCCATCTTCATCCAGTTTTCCTTCCGGGTTCGCGAGCTCCGGACATCTGACCAGCCGAGACGCGATGACGTCACTCCCATGCATGTGCGTGAGAGTCTCAGGCCACGGCACAGTACTCTGAAGGAACATCAGTTACATAGAAACATCCAGTGAGTATAACCCCTTGAGGCTGATCGCACACAAATTAGCGGCCTCACAGAACTGGGCTTATTTCCATGGGGCCGCTAATTTGCGTACTGTAGTGATGTTTGGGGGAATATTCCTTAGAAATATGATTTTATTCCAACAGTAAGAAGCCCAGCCATCTGTTAAGGGTTAACCTTTCTTGGTTAGAATTCAAATGACCTTCTAGTGAAATCACACACACAATGAGTGGAAGAGACTTGTTCCAGAGACAATATGTTATTTGAATTTCTACAGGTAGTTAAACAAAGTCCCAGGAAAGGTAATAGTGGGATCTGATGTCGGTGACTCTAAGACCTGGCAAAAGTATGTTTTCTCAACAATTGCCATTGTCTGTTGAAAATGAGGAGATTTCACCTGCAAGAAAGTTGATTATAAAGTCAAATACCACTGTTGGACTTCCAAACAGTGAGTCATCACACCTGACCAAAATAACATTGGTGAGACTTGTAGGTCTAAGAAGATTAAATAAAACCTTGGAGAGTGTGATGAGCCAACAAACTTCTCAAACTGTCACTATTATCCACTAAGGTTACAAGTATAACTGGTTGTTTACCTTAATTCCTACACAATGGACAGGTAAACAGAGGGTTTCCTACTCATGAAAAACATAATTCCTAAAACCAAAAGGTTAAACTTAGGACATATATTTCTACCCACAAAGACATTAAAAAAGAGACATATTATTAACACTTTTATCAAACAAAAAATATATTCAGCAGAGTTGGGGATTGCATACCACTAAATTAAGTATGAAATGGTGAAAAGTAAGATATTTTGTGAATTGGTATCAGTTGTATGTTTCCATCAGAAAGCAAATGTTTCACACAAGTTTGAATCTCAGGGAAATGAAAAACTGAATGCACATATATTTTTCTATGGTTCCTATCCAAAACATTAGTGGTAAAATCAAATATATTTGGATAAGACATATATTTAATATCTAAAATTACCTTGGTTTCCAACCGAGGCATGAGTCATCATTAATACTCAAATTGTTTTGTGATCCCTGACTGCCCCCCTTCTCGACCGGCCAATCAAAAAGCCTGTTGGGAGGGTCTTTTAAAACAATGGTTTGGATGGTATAAAAAAGCCATGCACCTCATAAAAAAAAAAAGGCTAAGAAAAAAAGAAAAGCTAAAGAAAAAACCAACAAACGGAAGGAGATCTGAAAAGCTGAAGAAATCTGACGAGGCTGAAATCTATCCCATCTGAAGAACTACTACTCAATCCTTTCAAAATTCTAAAACTTCTACTAAACTTCTAAACTTCTGAACTTCTACAATCCTACACTTTTTCTCAACACTATAACCTATTGCGCTATCTTTCGCTTACTCCCTGCGGCCATTCTTCTGGAGGAGTTTTAACTGCCAAATGAATCTGCTGGGGAGGCGTCATAATCCAGGTTCTGGGTGTGGTGAGACTGTTAAGAATTAATATTGTATTTTATATTTCCTCTCTTGCATAGAGTGATAGTAATTGCATTGGAGTGATAGTAATTGCATTGGGTGTTCATATATATATAGAGAGATCCATATTATTAATGCTAAGAATTGTTTGGTATCATATTGAAATTATAGATATTGCATAATTCAGTAATTCGTAGTTGGTTATAGTATGATTTATCAGGGAATATTTTCTCACATTTCTATGGCCACGTTTTGGGAGAAATGATCTCTGAAGTACTATAAATTACCACTTATCACTAAATTTAATTTTAAGCTTCATTATTATCTAGAAAAATTGTTTGGTGTATAGAATTGGTATAGTATATTTTTGATCGTGTGTACCAGTATCCATTTATCACCAGTCTTTTGCGTTTTGTGTTAATATATATATAATTTTTGTACATAAATAAATGTATCTATTTATTTATTATAAAGGCAATTTTTGTGTATATGGTACGAAATCATACTGGCTAAAAGGACTCAAGGTATAATAATAAGTGGTGATCAAATTATTAAGGTGTCCAAATTATTGGTTCATTAAATATTTGCCGTATTTTAATGGCTGGAGGCACTGCGATATTTTGTTTAAGGGAAAGGACACCGCCCTTCATAAGTAGAATAAATTCTTACATAAACCACCACAGTACCTGTCTTTCTGTTGGGAGCGCGCCGCAGGGCACGCTCCAAGCACAAAGACTGGGGCATCACTGAAAACCCTGGGTCCCGTTCTAATAATCAGGACCTGGAACTCTATATTCCAAGTCACCTGATCGCTGTGATAGTCTCTGATTGGCTATCACAGTGATCAGTCATTGTGGAGCTCTCCCCCCTGAATGAAGGAGAGAGATACATTGCATCTCTCTCTGTTCTTTCAGAGAAGGAAAAAAAAAAGAGCGTGTAAAAAATAAATAAATATAATAATAATAATAATAAAAAAAAAAAATACCTAGATCAAGGTTTGATCTAGGTCTGTGCCAGGGTTAGTGTTTGGGTCAAGATCAGGGTCACTTTTTTTTTTAATTTTTAAAATAGTATCAGAGTCAGTGGCACAATAGAAAAAAAAGAAAATTGCGCACTCTTGTTTCTGGGCTGTACTGTGGGTACAAACAAATGTGTACAGACACAAATGTGGTATCGCTGCGATCGTCAGAAGCAGGAGAAATTATTTTGGGTTGTTCTTTGGTGGTAGGTTATGCTAGCAGCAAGAAATATACCGCTAAATTAAAAAAAATGTTTGATTTTTTTACTATTTCGGGCCAGTTTACCTTTGGTAATAAAAAAAAAATCAGGAGATATCCATTACCATTTACCCCCATATGAAAGCCCAAGGTTTGGTTAACACATGTCAAAGTTGCAAAATTGTACTTAGGCGTTAGGATTTGTTGTACCCTTAGGCACAAAGGGGTTAATGAACAAGCAGTAAGTAAGTAGCACACACAGGCAACCTCCCACTTGCGGTCCACTCTAAGGTTAGGTTCACACCTATGCAGGTTGCGTTTGAACTCCTTCTGCATTGCATTTTTTTATTTTTTTGTGTTGCTAAGCAGATTTAAAATGCAAAACGCAGCAAAAACGCAATACATGCGTTTCTGTTGTGTTTCTATTGAAGTCTATGAACCAAAAACACAACTTTTTGCCTTAAAAAAAAAGTCCCTGACCCTTTCCAAAAAATGCACTGGGTGAAAATGCAGAGATGTGAACGTGTGAGCCTAGGGTTATGCTTTTCACTCCCCTACAGGGCTATGATGAAGCTGTGTACGGAGTGAAACACATTAGAGTGTTAGCTCTTTAAACTCACTGGATGTGTTCTACATTGTTGGCATTCAGCCCCGTTCTTTCTTTCTAAACCAGTCTATTGTAACTTTGCAGCAATTCCCAAGATGAGAGACTGCAGCAGAGGCTGAACTGTGGCAGCCAAGGACTGAACATAGCACAGTGAGTTCATCAAACTCACTGGATATTTCTGTGTCACTGATGTGCAGCCTGGTTTTCTTTCTTAAAGTGGTAGTAAACTCTTTTTTTTGTAGACTTCTACCTCCAGGCCATTCGCGTCTGTCAATCACCAAGTCCCAGCCGGTGATTGGCGAGGATCTCCGATGGGGAGGAGAACTGTTTTGTTTACAGTTCTCCTCCCTGTCAGCTCATGCACACTGCTTTGGATGGCTGCCATCCAAAGCAGTGTGCTTGCAGTGAAGCACTAACACACCGCCCCCTAGTAAAACACACCTAGCACACAGTTTACCCTTTGATTGTCCCTCATGTTAACCCCTTCCTGCCCAGTGCCATTAGTACAGTGTCAGTGCTTTTTTTTTTTTTAGCACTGATCACTGTATTGGTGTCACTGGGGATGTCAGTGATACCAAGTCAGTTCCCCCCAGTGTCAGAATGTCCACCGCAGTCCTGCTATAAGCTGCTGATTGTCGCCATTACTAGTAAAAACTAACTACCGCCATTTGTAAATGCTATAACTTTCATGTAAACCAATTAATTTACATGTATTGGGATTTTTTTAGCAAAGACATGTAGCAGAATACATTTTGGCGTAAATTTATGACAAAATTTCATTTTTAAATTTTTTTTTACTGAACAAGTTTAATGGTAAAAAGTCAAAAATATTGTTTTTATTTTTCTCAAAAGTGTCAGTCTTTTTTTTTTTTTATAGCGCAAAAAATATATAACGGACAGGCGATCAAATATCATCGAAAGAAAACTCAATTCATGGGAAAAAAGGCCGTTAATAAACACAAAAATGGCTGGAACTCCACTTTACGGTGGCATTATGACATTACCTTGCAGGGGATTTTTTTTTTACTACCACTTTAATCAGTGTGCAGTATAGGAGTGGAGGCGGGCTCTTGGACTTCGGCACTCAGCAACACCACAGTGCAATGGGATGCTTAGAAGTACTGCAACTCAGCTGGTCCAACTACAAACTTACAATGTAGCAGTCTGATCACTGGGGGGAGAGGAGACTGAGGAAATACTTCCTCCAGGCTGCAGCAGACTGATGGCATCGTCTCAGCAAAGGCAAACTCACTGAACTGGAGCTGAGAATGGCTTTTAATTATAAAAGTTGGAGGTTTTTTTTAAAAAAAAGATACTATTGCCAAATATTGTGACGTTAGGAATTTATTCATGCAGACTGGAAAAGTTACTGGAAGTGCAATGTCTACCTGCCCCTGCGTGGGAGTATTTGCTGTTATTCTTCTTCCTTAAAGCAGAACTCCAACCAAAAGGGGAAGTTCCACTTTAAGGCTTCGTCCCCTGTCATGGATTGGCACCTTTGGGGAACAGGGGGGGGGGGAGGGGGTTCCCAATTTTGAGAGGTGCCCGCTCCTACTTACGCTGCGATCCCCTAGGCGATCGCAAGTGGAAGTTGTTCTCCCCTCTCCCTCCCTGTAGTCTTTTGGGACACATGACAGGTCCCAGAAAACTACAGGACCATTCAGGAAGCTCAGCGCTACTCGCGCATGCGCAGTGGGCACCCGGCTGTGAAGTCGAAGCTGTCACAGCTGGGTGCCCACACTAAACATGCCGGCGCCGGTGAACCTGCCTGGTGTGAACACACCGCTGGATTGAGGGACACGTGAGTGTCTGTTTTTTTTTAAAAGTCAACAGCTACAGTTTTTGTAGTTGCTGACTTTTATTAATTTTTTTTATTTTGGCTGGACCTCCGCTTTAGCCTGGATTCACACTTGTGCAGTGCGGCATATCACATGTGATTCGTATAGGAACATCATCGCATTCCCGTGCAAATCACATGCGAATTCTGTGCAGTGCGATTGGAGCCATACATTTTGTATGGCTCAAATCGCACCGCTTCCGCACCAAAAAGGTACAGGACCCTTTTTTCTGGTCCGCACTAGAATAGGATTGCATTGGTATTCACACCTATGCAATCTGATTCTGCACATCACACTGCGTTTTGCAAAACGATTTTGGGGTGTTGTTAACTTAACATACACACCCGCAGCGGTTTGCATCAATGGGGTGCAATTGTGATGCGGTGTGGTATTCACACAGAAACAACTGTGAATTCCGCAACGCATATGTGTGAACCCAGGCTTAAGGCTAGGTTCACACTTATAAAAGTTGTGGTTGATGCATTTTCCTGGTATGTTTTTCTTTTTTTTTACATGTGTTTTTGACATATTTTTAAATGTGTTTTTTTTAATGTGTTTTCTGTTTTTTTGGGCTAGGTTCACACTTATGAAAGTTGTGGTTGATGCATTTTCCTGGTATGTTTTTCTTTTTTTTTTTTTTTTACACGTGTTTTTGACACATTTTTAAATGTGGTTTTTTTTATGTGTTTTTTTGGGATGTGTTTATTGTTGCTAGGGGGAGGTGTCTTTTGTCATGCTGGAAATCCAGCAAAAATGCATGTACATGCATTTTTCTTGCGCTTTTGATACAGTTCCATTGAAGTCTCTTGAACCAAAAACGCCATCTGCTGTGGGGGGGGGAGTCTCTGACCCTTTCCAAAACTGCACTGGCTAAAAACGCACAAATGTGAACCAAGGCCACAGGAAATCATGCCTAATGGACTGTAGTTTCTGCAAACCACATAAGTGTGAACCGAGGCTAAAACAATAAAAATTATTGAAAGAGAAAAGTTACTGGAAGATCCACTTTAAAGAGACCCTGCCACCAGACCATTCATTTTCATTGTATTTCCCTGCCAAATCCTCCATTGTGTGGACATTGAAAAGGTTGGAGACTGCGGCTGGATGCCACATCTTGGATGTGATGTCAGCAGACTGTAGTATTCCCCTTTGCTCCCCCTCAGCTGCTATGTAAGGAGGTGGTGAAGGGGGGACTATGAAGTGCAAGAAGGGAGGGGGCTGTGCTGGGAAATTGACACTTCCTGGAGAGGTCAAATTTGCTAGCAAGGTCAGAGGCACAGTCAATAGTAATCGCTTATAGAAGGGAAAAAAATGGGCAAGTAACTTTTTAAAATACTTGATTTGTCTGTGTTTTTTAGGTTGGTGACAGGTTCTCTTTAAATGTTAATGAGTTCATTATTAATTAATGTTACTTAATATAATTGTTAAGCAGGTTTCACATGTTACATAACACATGGGTGGACCTTCACTACTGCACATCTAGACAGGGACTCATTTCTCAGTAAATGGCAGAGATAACTGCCCAGGAAGGTCTTGGCACATAGATAAGCTTGGTTCACAACAGCCAAACAGATGAGCTTGAAGCTGCACTCCAGTTATGTTAGAAGGAATTAACAAAGGGCTTAGAGAACGGCTTTTGTACATAATTTTCCTCTTTATTGTGGTCAAAACAAAAAAAAAAATAACATTTGTAAAATACATGATTTTCTTTATTCAGGTAAAAATGATGCTGTGTGTGTGTCTTCCTTCTGCAATGACCCCCCATTACTCACATTTATTTTCCTGGTGTCACTAGGCACACACAGTGAGGGGAAGTGTTCCCAAAGAGTCACAGGCAAGTTTTTTTTTTTTTAACCAACAGGGGGCATTCTAGTCTCCTTTGTTTACAGACCTTGATAGCTCAAGCACAAGACATATAGGGCTCATGTACACGGGGCATTTGGAAACATCTTCTGACCGCTGGAAACTGACTTCTAGAAAATGTCTGCTAAAAAACGTCACTTTAGCCGCGTTTGCATACCACGTTTATCTGCGTTTATGCACGTTTTTAAAAGATAACCTCAGGAGACCCTCTCAAATGCCCAGAATGCACTGACAAATAGTAAACAAAATTAACTATTTCAGACATTTTGATAGAAATAGAGAGAGCAGAAGCAGAGAGAGCAGTATGTGTTGAGATGACCTGTCTTTTCTGGTTGTATTCACTATGGATCCCATCATGAGCATAATGCGGCACGTTCTACTATTTTTTTCCTTCACGCCAAACCTGGAACTGACTGCGCTGGTGTACCGGGTCCATTTGAATACATCTTAATATCACCCCAATATGCTCAAAACATATTACAATATAAATGCAAATGTGAAAAACCATACAATATACAAAAATTATAAAATAATAAAAAATAAAATATAAAAAATTAGTTCACTCATGTCCAAAAGTAAAAGTCATTCCAAACTCTGATTCCAATATGGAAAATTTTCAATCTTTAATGCCGAGCCTTCGAACTGGCTTCCAAGGAAAATGGGAACCTCCAAAAAAGAAAAACTCATATAGTGCATTAACTTTATAAAATAAATAAATATCAATAATTTGAAACAATATGCGCTGTGCGATTTCAAAAACAAACGTGACCTTATAAGTGAAAGGTGAACACAGTGTAACAACCGTGATTGGGAGTCACTTTGTGAGTATAAATAATTCAAGTGACCATTCAGTGTGAACTTCTAAAGTGTAAGGAGTAAATACCCTCACCAAAACAACCATAAAACACGCCTTAATATTGCAGGGTGGCACCCCTTATGACTAAGTCCTGGAAGGGACGAAACGCGTCAAGGGAAGTGACGTCGGACGCACAGAGAGGAACCGGAAGTGGCGGATCGGCCATCTTGGACACTGGAAACACATGCCAAACACTCCTGGAGGCTGATCGGCGACCCTAGAAGTTTTTGTGGCATGAGAATAAGGCAATTTTATAATGTATTAAATGTGAGCATAGATTGAAGTATATTTTTGATAAACTCATACGGAATTACAATATATTCTTTTCATATACTATTCATAAATCTATTGGAGCATGGGTACTATGGAGTACTTCCATTAAAGCCATGATGACATCTAGGAGAAGGTTACATGAGGCTGTGATGACATCATAAAGAGTGTTACTCAGGCTGGGAAGATGTTTGTCGGAGTTTTGTGAATATTCCCCCTGCGATAATAAGGCGTGTTTTATGGTTGTTTTGGTGATGGTATTTACTCCATACACTTTAGAAGTTCACACTGAATGGTCACTTGGATTATTTATACTCACAATCACGGTTGTTACACTGTGTTCACCTTTCACTTATAAGGTCACGTTTGTTTTTGAAATCGCACAGTGCATATTATAAGTATAATAGGCTTAGAAGGAGGTGAGCGCACATCTATTTTCACTGAAGGATTCACGGAAAGTCACTGTATTATGTTTTAATCACTTTATCACAAATTTGGACTTTTTTTGGATAATGGATTTATTTTTTTGTTTTTTATTATGATCACTTTATTGATATATTGAAAAATTTTTGTCAGTTTGTATATATAATAGTATATTTCACACACTTTATATAGTTGGATAATAGGAGCGCAACATTTATAGATATATGGTTTAAATTGCACAGTTGGAGTATGTGTTAATTGTTAGTGATTCCTAAGGTTTTTTTGTTTGGCTCGCAAGTTACACACACCTCTATTTTGCATATTGTTTTAAATTATTGATATTTATTCATTTTATAAAGTTAATGCACTATATGAGTTTTTCTTTTTTGGAGGTTCACATTTTCCTTAGGAGCCAATTGGAAGGCTCGACATAAAAGATCGAAAATTTTCCATATTGGAATCAGAGTTTGGAATGACTTTTACTTTTGGAAACAAGTGAACTAATTTTTATATTTTATTTTTTATTATTTTAGAATTTTTGGGGGCTTTTGTATATTGTATGGTTTTTCACATCTTGCATTTATATTGTAATATGTTTTGAGCATATTGGGGTGATATTGAGGTAATTTACACTTTCAAGGGTGAAAGTTAGACCTATATGCTGTATATGAGGGTTCATTTTGGTAGTTTTTTTCTGTTTTGGATACTGTAGATTTATATATTTACCCATTTGAATACGTGGAAAACGGTTTGCATGCATTTTTGATGAGGAAAATAGGCTCTGGAAAGCATCTGGATATGGACCTGTCAAAAAACCCGTCTAAGCACCAACGCGGTTAAACGCGTTTACATGCATTTGGCGTTTGAAACGTCGGTAAAATTTTGGTGTTTTCAAGAAAAGATTGTAAACTCAACCGCCTGTAAACGACAATGTGTACATGGACACATAGGAAAACATTAGGGAGAGTTCAGGGGCTGCTGAAAAAACTGCTGAACAGCTCCTGAACTGCAGTGCACATGAGCCCTTACACAGAAAAGTGGATGATTTACCCCGATGACTCTTCCCTTATCTCACATCTCATTCCAAAGTTTCAATCAGGAAAACATCTACTAGTGTTTTTTTTTTGTAAAACAAAGATTGCACATTGTGATGAGATTTACACAGCTCTTCATCACAGCACAACCCTGTCTAGCTGGGAACCTGAATTTTCTTTGCTGCAATTTCACTTTCACTTACAATTCTTAACCTATGACTGGACCAGGGGCGGACTGACAACTCATGGGGCCCCCGGGCAATAGGGGATTATGGGGCCCGTGTCCTTGCCCACACTCAAAAAAGCCTATAAAAAAGGCACCAGGGGCATTTCATGGGGACCCCTACTGACCCCGGGCCCTCGGGCAGTGCCCAAGTGCTCGAATGGTCAGTCCGCCCCTGGACTGGACAGACACTAATGAGCTCATCTATCACTGCTCTCTCCTTCTATCAGCACTCCTTCTATCATTGCACTCCAGAACCCCCTGACTGGCCTCGTATGCTGTTTCTTTCTACCTCTCTCAGAGCTCTGCTGTACAGACTGTAAGAGGCTGATATCAGGTCACATTTAGGTACATGGCTTTCATTTTAAAAAAATAATCCATTAAATGATGTATTTATGATTACAGAGCTGAATTAATATGAGCATTCTATATCTGCCCGGAGTTCAGCTTTGAATAAAAACAAATGACACAAACTTGTCATACTGCTGAGTGTAGTGGTTTTGCACAGAGCAGCCTGGATACTCCTCTTCTCAGGTCCCCTGCTAGCGCTTCTGGTCCCTCCCTTCTGTCGGATGCCTCTATAGTAAGCAGCTTGTTATGGGGGCACCCAAGTAGGTTCGCTCCCAAACCATAGCTCTGCGTGTCCATTTACACACAGAGTGGCGCCTCAGTCCCGCCCCTCCCTTTTCTGACTGGCTCACTGGCTGTGATTGACAGCAGCGGAAGCCAATGCTGCCTAAGCCAATCAGGAGTGACAGCCAAGGCTCTTGTGGACATCACTAGATCGAAATGACGTTCAGGTAAGTTTTGGTCGGGGGGGGGGCTACTGCACACAGAAGTTTTTTACCTTCACACATACAATGCATGAAGGTAAAAAAAAATTAAACCTTTACAACCATTTTAGGTTTAAAAATCCCCCCCTCCTCCTGTTACCTATCCTGCCTAACCTGTATGAAAAAATGTGTACTTGCCTTTTTTTTTTTCTTTTTTTTTTTTATAGTTTGGCCCAGTCATGTGATCTCCTAAATCAATGCGAGGCAGCTGCAGGGGAGAGGAGGTAACACTTGACAGTAACTGGGAATTCCCAGAGCCATGACGTCATCCATAGGCTTCCATGTCCCAACTGTTCAGGGTTGCCAACCGTCAGTATATTTACAGACAATTTGTAAAAATAAGTGATTTTTTCAACTGTAAATATCAGAGGCTGATAATTTGTCATGCTGTGGTTGACTTTTGTAAGTGTAAACCAGTCAAACTACTTGTGATGGGTATTGTCGGCCTTTCCATATTGTGTTTTATACTATTTAATTATTGATTGTCTTAGTTTTTAATGTCATTTTTCAGGTTGTCAGTAAAAAATGTGCTCTGTTAGTATCTTTTCCATGTTTTATCAGTAGAAAAGTGTTGTGGAAGGTTGGCGACACCTGCAGGTATTGTCATCACTCACTCCTCTCCCCTGCAGCAGCTGCTTACTAACTCAGGGAGGCTGGAGCTGCAGGGTCCTGTGACCCAACTCAAGCGTTACAATGAGGGTCAGCACGGCCACTTTTAGTCTCCACTGGAAACATGATAGGTTAATCGGGTTCAGTTCACAAACAGTCTTGCAAATCTTTTTCGAAGTTGCCAAACTTTGATGTGAACCCCATTAACCACTTGCCTACCGGGCACTTTCACCCCCTCCTGCCCAGGCCAGTTTACAGCTTTCTGCGCTGTCGCACTTTGACTATTGCACGGTCATGCAACATTGTACCCATATGACATTTTCTATATTTTTTGGAACCGATACAGCTTTCTTTTGATGATATTTAATCATTCCCCGGTTTTTAATTTTTTGCTGTGCAAAGACTGAAATTAACTGCTTACCTGCCGCCGTATAACAGATATACTGCTACACGGTGGCACGGGTGCACAAAATCATGTATATGTGTGTGTGTGTATATATATATACAGTTGCAAGAAAAAGTATGTGAACCCCTTGGGATTCCGTGGAGTTTTGCATGAATTGGGCATAAAATGTGCTCTGAACATCATCTAAGTCACAACAATAGAAGAACACAGTCTGCTGAACATAATACTACACAAACATTAGATGTTGCCATGGTTTAATTGCACATAACATGTACACATTCACACTGCAGGGAGGAAAAAGTATGTGAACCGTTGGACTTAATAACTGGTTGACCCTCCTTTGGCAGCAATAACCTCAACCAAATGTTTCTTGTAGTTGCAGATCAGACCTGCACAACGATCTGGAGTCATTTTGGACCACTCCTCTTCACAAAACTGTTTCAGTGTAGCAATATTCTTGGGATGTCTGGTGTGAATCGCTCTCTTAAGGTCATGCCACAGCATTTCAATCGGGTTGAGGTCAGGACTCTGACTGGGCCACTCCAGAAGGCGTATTCTGTACTGTTGCAGCCATTGTTTTGTTGAATTACTTGTATGCTTTGGGTCATTGTCCTGTTGCATCACCCATCCTCTGCAGAGCTTCAGTTGGCGGACAGATGGTCGTACGTTTTCCTGCAAAATGTCTTGATAAACTCTGGAATTCATTTTCCCATCAATGACAACAATCCGTCCAGGCCCTGAGGCAGCAAAGCAGCCCCAAACCATGATGCTCCCTCCGCCATGTTTTACAGTGGGGATGAGGTTTTGATGTTGGTGTGCTGTGCCTTTTTTTCTCCACACATAGTGTTGTGTGTTCTTCCCAAACAACTCAATCTTGGTTTCATCTGTCCACAGTATATTTTGCCAGTAGTGCTGTGGAACATCCAGGTGCTCTTTTGCAAACTTCAAACGTGCTGCAATATTCTTTTTGGACAGCAATGGCTTCCTCTGTGGTGTCCTCTCATGTACTCCATTCTTGTTTAATGTTTTCCTTATTGTAGATGTGTCAACAAAAATGTTAGCATGTGCCAGAGATTTCTGTAGGTCTTTAGCTGACACTCTGGGATTCTTCTTTACCTCATGCAGCATTCTGCGCTGTGCTCTTGCAGTCATTTTTACAGGACAACCGCGCCTAGGGAGAGTAGCAACAGTGCTAAACGTTCTCCATTTGTAGACAGTCTGTCTTACCGTGGACACATGAACATCAAGGCTTTTGGAGATACTTTTGTAACCGTTTCCAGCTTCATGCAAGTCAACAATTCTTGATCGCAGGTCTTCTGAGAGCTCTTTTCTGCGAGGCATGGTTCACGTCAGACAGTGCTTCTTGAAACCAGTAAACCCAAAACAGGTGAGTGTTTTTTAACGGCAGGACAGCTGTCAGCAACACATCCAATATCATCACACTGATTGGAGTCAAGGTTGGCTCACTCCTGGCTCCAATTAGCTCTGGGATAAGTCATTAAGCTAGGGCCTCACATACTTTTTCCTCCCTGCACTGTGAATGTTTACATGTTATGTGCAATTAAACCATGGCAACATCTAATGTTTGTGTAGTATTATGTTCAGCAGACTGTGTTCTTCTATTGTTGTGACTTAGATGACGTTCAGAGCACATTTTATGCCCAATTCATGCAAAACTCCACGGAATCCCAAGGGGTTCACATACTTTTTCTTGCAACTGTATGTGTGTGATTCTGCATTTCCGGGTAGGGGTGCGCGCCCGCTACCCGCGCTACCATTCGCGGCCGCGGATGTCAATCACCAGGTCCTGCCCGGTGATTACCAACAATCACTAATGGGGATGAAGACTGTTTTGTTTTCAGTCTTCCTCCCTGTCAGCTCGGGCACACTGCTCGGGATGGCTGAGCAGTCGAGTCGAAAATCAGTCGTTTTTCACGTATCTTCCAACACGCTCGATCACCGAAAAGGGGAGGAACCACGAAAATCGTCCGGTGCTATTGACCCACTAACAGAGCGAAAATCGGCTCTGCTCGGGATGGCTGAGCAGTCGAGTCGAAAATCAGTCGTTTTTCACGAATCTTCCAACATGCTCGATCACCGAAAAGGGGAGGAACCACGAAAATCGTCCGGTGCTATTGACCCACTAACAGAGCGAAAATCGGCCGATTATTCTTATGTCAGATTTTCAGATGAAAAATCGGACAAATTTCGACCCAGGTATGGCCAGCCTTAGTCATACTCTCACCCCCTCTCCCACCTGTGGAGGCAATAGGGGAATGAGCACACAAACTAGCCTGTTTCTGTACAAGAAAGGAAATATATAAATATCATTTAATCACAAATCTCAAGGTGACAACCAGGAAAAAGGGGCAAAAAGTGTAAGCGTTTTTGTATTTCCTGTATCTATCTATCCATTTGTTATAGATGAGCCTTAGTTTACAATGTGAGTCTATATGAAAGCACAACCGTCCTGAATAACTGCGAAACGCGTAGATGGAATATGATACCGTTCTGGGATGTTCTGAAGCTTTTGGAAATGTGTTTCTTTTAACCTATATTTGTTGGTTGCTGGGGTGCATATTTAAAGTCCCGTATTTTCTCCTTTTCTTTCTTGGTTTTGATATATTGCTCCCGTGGAAATATTATAATCTATGCTGTATATGACTGTATATGCATTGGGCAGTACTACACAGTGCAGACCAACACTGTTGATGTGAACAAGCCTTTAAGCAGAAAAGATTCATTCAAAGAGACGCTGTCACCGGACCGATCATTTTAACCAAAAAAAGTCCTAAAATGTAATGTTCTGTACTGTTAAATCCCTCCCTTGTGTACAATTGTGTACATATGGTATCAGAGGCGTCCCTAGGGTAGGTGTCACCCGGTGCGGTAACACTTGGTGACACCCCCTATGACGATCCCCGCAGAATGGATCAGATCTGTGGATTGAGCATAATGGATCAGACTCTGATCCATTATGCTCAAAACACAGATCCGAAGCATCCTGCGGGGATCGTCTGCTTTCTTTACAACTTTCCTTTTCTTGGAGAGGGTCTGGTGTCACCCCGTATAGGTTGCATGCCGACGAGGATTATCGGCATGCAACTTATACGAGGTGACATCAGACGCGCTCCAAGAAAAGGTAAGTTGTAAAGAAAGCCGACGATCCCCGCAGGATGGATCGGATTCATCCTGCAGGGATCGTCAGCATGTGACCTATACGGGGTGACACCGGACCCGCTCCAAGAAAGGGTAAGTTGTAAAGAAAGCCGACGATCCCCGCAGGATGGATTGGATTCATCCTGCGGGGATCCTTGACTTGCTTTACAACTTACCTTTTTGTGGAGCGGGTCCGGTGTCACCCTGTGCGGTCGGTGTCACCCGGTGCGGACTGCATCCCCCGCACCTGCCTCAGGACGCCACTGTATAGTATAAAAGCCCAGAGACTACTGCTTGCTGCAGTCATCTCGGATGTGATGTCAGGTTCCCCAAGTGACACTATAGTATTCCCCTTCGCTCCATCCCCAGCAACTCCATAAAAGGTTGTGAAGAGGGGAGGGGTGGGGAGCTGGGCCAGCACAGACAGTAATTAGACACTTCCCGAAGAGTAGAGGGCTATGACATGTAGAGAGGGAGGGGGCTGTGCTGGGGAGTTGAGTCTCTTTGAAGAAATAAAGTTTTCTAATAAGTTGCAAGAGAACAAAAATCATTTATATCCTACGGGGTCAAGAGTTGGTAAAACTATCCATTCCCGCTGACTACGTTTGTGATTGCTGTGACTAAGCTATGCATTGCAGCCATGATTCATGTAGTAGAATGTAATGTACCAACCAGCAGATTGGGTTTCCTGTTCCTCATTAGGGGATGTACAGTATATTACGTGGTAACCCACGCTGAACTGTTCTCACATTCTTCGCTGGTCATTCCCAGAGTGTGCGCCTCCCTCCATACTAAATCCACCACAGATGTTGTAACCACCACTAACAACTTGTGTGCTTGACACCTCTATTGTGCTGTTTTTCATTAAAACAATTCTAAAACCCAGTTATAAAAAATAATTTAAAAAAACACTTTGGAGTGTATAAAACATTTCCAGAGCAATTCAACCTGCAAAGCTCAAGTACATTTGTTGTGTGTGAATGCCAGCAAAGTCAGAAGTTACTTAGCTATTTTCTCTCTAGGTCAGATGCTCTTCATTCACAGGAGTAGCATGAATCAGGAAAAGACTGCATTACCGCCACTAGATGGAGCGGATGATAATAAATAATATTTGTCAACTCCATCTAGGGGCCATAATGCCATGTTTTATGTACTCATGCTATTTCCATTTTCTGTCTGGTGAACATGTTGTCAGCGAGATGGGAAGGGAGAGTAATTCTCTTTTAAAGTGTTACTAACCCCACAACAGTAAAATTAGTCTGTATTTGCAGTAAAGCATGCTTGTTATACTCACTGTGGAACCTAAGGGGTTAATCCTCTGCATTGTGTAAAAAGGCTGTTTGATCCTGTCTTATCTGATCCTCCCCTTCTTCCAGCACTCTCCCCCCCCCCTTTTATCTCCTTATGCAACATATTGTGTGGTGATACACTGTACATGCTCAGTTTGGTGTATGTTTTTTTTTTCTTGGGAGAGTGCATGTGATCAGCACAGGGCCAATTAGCACTGTCCAGACAGAGGTCAGGGGTTCTGCATCCTCCTAGAGCAGAAAGAAAACTCCTCCTACAAGCTATAACCAGTGCTCTGCTGAACACTGATAGAAGTCACAAGACTGCTCTAAATGCTGATGAGAAAAGGTAGTTAGCAGGTTATATTTACTAAAATGATTGCATTTCCATGTTCTGTGGGAGAGCAGATATAGTGAATGCAGGGTCTGGGGAGACCAGATATAGTGAATGCAGGGTCTGGGGAGAATAGATATAGCGAATGCAGGGTCCGGGGAGACCAGATATAGTGAATGCAGGGTCCGGGGAGACCAGATATAGTGAATGCAGAGTCCTGGGAGACCAGATATAGTGAATGCAGGGTCTGGGGAGACCAGATATAGTGAATGCAGGGTCCGGGGAGACCAGATATAGTGAATGCAGGGTCCGGGGAAACCAGATATAGTGAATGCAGGGTCCGGGGAGACCAGATATAGTGAATGCAGGGTCCGGAGAGACCAGATATAGTGAATGCAGGGTCCGGGGAGACCAGATATAGTGAATGCAGGGTCCGGGGAGACCGGATATAGTGAATGCAGGGTCCGGGGAGACCGGATATAGTGAATGCAGGGTCCAGGGGGACCGGATATAGTGAATGCAGGGTCCTGGGAGACCAGATATAGTGAATGCAGGGTCCGGGGAGACCAGATATAGTGAATGCAGGGTCCTGGGAGACCAGATATAGTGAATGCAGGGTCCGGGGAGACCAGATATAGTGAATGCAGGGTCCGGGGAGACCAGATATAGTGAATGCAGGGTCAGGGGAGACCAGATATAGTGAATGCAGGGTCCAGGGAGACCAGATATAGTGAATGCAGGGTCCTGGGAGACCAGATATAGTGAATGCAGGGTCCGGGGAGACCAGATATAGTGAATGCAGGGTCCGGGGAGACCAGATATAGTGAATGCAGGGTCCTAGGAGACCTGATATAGTGAATGCGGGGTCCGGGGAGACCAGATATAGTGAATGCAGGGTCTGGAGTTTAGTAACACTTTAAAGCCCATTTCAGCGGCCATCCTGTATTCCAGGAGGCCGACATCTTCAGTGTGGGCACCCAGCTGTGATAGCTTGCGGCTTCACAGCCTGGTACCCACTGCGCATGCGCGAGTAGTGCTGCGCTTCATGAATGGTCCTGTAATCTTCTGGGAGAGAGGACAACTTTCATTTCTGATCGCCTAGGCGATCGGACTGGAAATGGGAGCGGGTACCTGTCAAATTCGGGTACCTGCTCCCCCCCGCCCCCAAAGGTGCCAATCCCTAATGTGGAGCGGGGGAGCAGTCCTTAAAGTGGAACTTCCCCTTTTGGGTGGATCACCGCTTTAACGGAGCTCCAGAGAGTAGCAAAAACCTGACAGAAGTTCCAATTCTTCCCTATTTTATCCAAAGCTAGAAAAAGAATATTTGGCTTGGCATACACTTTAACCCTTTGATGGCCATAGGCCGTATATAAACAGCCTGGACTTCAAGTGGTTTGAACAGGCTTGTATCTGCAGGCATGCGCTTGGTACCGTTCTTTTCAGGCAATTCACGGCTTTTTAGTAGATGTGACTGTAGAGCTGTCCAAACGCTTTTACAATATTGTCAAGTAAAAGGGCTATTCACCCTCAAACAGCATGGACAAAGACAAACAAAGATCGTCAATGTACCGGAAATGACATCACCATGCTTCCACCAGACGCATTGCGTCATGCATCACGTGACTACATAAGGGATCTGTTACTAAACCCAGGATCCGTGATGTAGTCATGTGATGCATGACGCAACACGTCGGACGGAAGCGTGGTGACATAATTTCCAGTACGGCGACAGTCGCCGCCATCTTTGTCCATGCTGTTTGAAGGTGAATAGCACTTTTACTTTATGTGAGTGCATTCTTTGCATTATTTGAGAATTTTAATAAATGTAACCCTACTGCACTATGAGGAGCCCCTTTCTTTTACTGTATAGGTGAATATTATACCCTGCAGGTTCCGGATGTGGAGTTTACAGCGCCCAAGACGCATGGAGGAATGAGGAGTTGGAGTTATGCTTAGTAACCTTTTGTGATGCGGGACAACCTGTGGAGGTGAGCGTGTGTTACTGGTGGTGGTGGATATCACAGTACACCAAAGGAGAAGATTCACCAAATTACATATTGTGGATTTACCGTCATTACGGATTGTCACTTTTATGAACTTTATTGTTGCCATTTCACTTTTTAGTCACTTTGTATAGTATTATTTATTCATGTATGATTTAATATCACATTTGTCACGTGTTTAGTGCCTCATCTGTAGTTATTTACACCCCCTGGCAGGGGGTCAGCCGGGTGTTTACTTTATTTTTTTTGTATCACTTTATTTATTTTTATTTTTTTGTCACTCTACACCAGCGGTCACTAAATGGCGGACCGCGAATGGCCCCAGCAGCGCTGCTGCCCAGACCACCAGCCCGCAATGACAGATCCGCCACTGAGCAGGGCGCCCCACCCCTTTCAGCTCACTGTCTCTACGGCTTCTGCTCCCTGCCTGTCACAAGCGTCCAGCAAGGATCCAGCACAGCTCTTGTCTGCCCTCAAGGTAGGGTGTAGTCTTACAGGGACACTCTGACGGGCACATTGAATGTTAAGGGGCACTCTGATGGGCACAACATAGAATGTGCTCATCAGAGTGCCCCTTAATATAAATTGTGCTCATCAGAGTGCCCCTTAATATAAAATGTATCCATCAGAGTGCCCCTTTATATAAATGTGCCCATCAGCATGCCCTTTATTTTAAGTTAAGGGGCACTCTGATGAGCACATTGTATGTTAAGGGGCACTCTGATGAGCACATTTTATATGAAGGGGCACTCTGATGGGCATACCATAAAATGTACTCATTAGAGTGCCCCTTAATATAAAATGTGCTCAAATGGGCACATACTGTGGAAAGGGGCACTCTGATGGGCACATGTGATAGAAAGGGGCACTCTGATGGGCACATGTGATGGAAAGGGGCACTCTGATGGGCACATGTGATAGAAAGGGGCACTCTGATGGGCACGTGTGATGGAAAGGGGCACTCTGATGGGCACATGTGATGTAAAGGGACACTCTGATGGGCACATGTGATGTAAAGGGACACTCTGATGGGCACATGTGATGTAAAGGGGCACTCTGATGAGCACGTGTGATGGAAAGGGGCACTCTGATGGGCACGTGTGATGTAAAGGGGCAGTCTGATGGGCACGTGTGATGGAAAGGGGCACTCTGATGGGCACGTGTGATGTAAAGGGGCACTCTGATGGGCATGTGTGATGGAAAGGGGCACTCTGATGGGCACATGTGATGGAAAGGGGCACTCTGATGGGCACATGTGATAGAAAGGGGCACTCTGATGGGCACGTGTGATGGAAAGGGGCACTCTGATGGGCACATGTGATGTAAAGGGACACTCTGATGGGCACATGTGATGTAAAGGGACACTCTGATGGGCACATGTGATGTAAAGGGGCACTCTGATGAGCACGTGTGATGGAAAGGGGCACTCTGATGGGCACGTGTGATGTAAAGGGGCACTCTGATGGGCACGTGTGATGGAAAGGGGCACTCTGATGGGCACGTGTGATGTAAAGGGGCACTCTGATGGGCATGTGTGATGGAAAGGGGCACTCTGATGGGCACATGTGATGTAAAGGGGCACTCTGATGGGCACGTGTGATGGAAAGGGGCACTCTGGGCACGTGTGATGGAAAGGGGCACTCTGATGGGCACATGTGATGTAAAGGGACACTCTGATGGGCACATGTGATGTAAAGGGGCACTCTGATGAGCACGTGTGATGGAAAGGGGCACTCTGATGGGCACGTGTGATGTAAAGGGGCACTCTGATGGGCATGTGTGATGGAAAGGGGCACTCTGATGGGCACGTGTGATGTAAAGGGGCACTCTGATGGGCACGTGTGATGGAAAGGGGCACTCTGGGCACGTGTGATGTAAAGGGGCACTCTGATGGGGAAATATGATAGAAAGCGGTACTTTGAGTGTTAGGGGGCACTCTGATGGGAATACCTGATGTAAGGTGGCACTGTGATGGGGATACCTGATGTAAAGGGGCACTTTGATGGGCACACCTGATGTAATGGGAATACATGCTGTAAAGTTGCACTCTGATGGCAACTTCTAATGTAAGGGGGCACACCCTATTTGGACCTCGGCCAGAAGAAAGTTTTAGTGAATTTTAATTCAATACCCCTGCTCTACACCACGGTTAGCAGGTCTTATCCTTTATTAGGATAGGGCATAGATTATCTATTGATGGCCTGAAGGGTATTTATCTTATGGTTTGATTACCGCTCTGTCGGATGTTTACTTATTTATTTTTACTGATTTATGTATTTAATATTTCTCTTACGCAGCGAGTTAGGGGTCAGTTATAGCGCAGTACTATTTATTTATTTTATTGACTTATGTGTAGTGATGGAACACTTTTCGGTGCTTGCTGTTTTTCAGTTTAGTTTTATTCACTTTTTGGCAGTGCATAAGATCCTTCTTATTATTGTATACATGTATATAAACAGCATCAGCATCGCCCATCAGAATGAGAGCAATAATTCAAGGCCATCATTCACTGTCAACTTAAAACTCATAACCTGTAAGGCTCGGTTCACACTGCTGTGATTTGGGATCTGACTTGTGAGACGCCAAGTGGCATGACATGTGAAATCCCATGTTAGTCAATGAGAGCTGTCTTAATTGCCACTGCTGAAGTCACTCTGACTTTAGAACAGGTTCCTGTACTACTTCAAGGCAGCTTCTATCTGACTTGTGCCCATAGATTTAATGGAAGTCTCCTCCAAGTTGGATCCTCATTTATAATAATGTGATTTGGATCCGACATTACAAGAAGCTTACCCTGGCCTTCCTCGATAGTCACTTCAGAGTCGCAACAAGTCGCATCAAACTAGTACTCATGTCGCCAGGAAGTCGCCTGCCAAAGTCACACTGTAAATCTCACAACTTTCCGGTCGCAGTATTGTGAACCGAGACTGAAGGCTTTTAAAGAGCTGCATATGGACATTATTAGCACATCATTTTAAGGCTTGACATATCTGGTATTTATGTAATCACCACAACTCCATCTTTTACATTTCACCAAAAGTAAGTATTATATTGTGTTTGTATGCACTAAAACACATTTTTGTGTATTTTCTCCTAAAAATAGGTGTCTGCATGAATAAAGTGTGATGTAAAAAACTACAACTATATATTCGTTTAAAACTTTAAGTAGTTTTCTAAAAAATAAAAATGCAGATTTTAACATGTGAGTGAAAAATTAAACAATTGCCCAAGTGGCTAATTTCCAAAATGACATCATTTTTTTCCCCTGAAATGTAGTTGATATGGCTCTTAGTAGACATAACGTGGCACCATTAAAGATTTTGTTTTATTAATTCGGCCCACTGTTTTGCCTGCGTGTGACCTGCCTGAGTCAGAGGAATAGCAGACTCTGATTGTTCACCCTGAGCTGACAATGGTAAGAACTGTACAAAGGAGACAGTCAACAACAGGGATTCACACTTCCCCTTTATTGAACCACAAACCACAGATGTTATTACACAATTCACACGTGTCCCAACTAGATAGGAAATGAGAAGCAACAGTATAGATGTTCTTTGTTAAGGAGGAAGAGCTGATTATTTTGGTGTATGTTTTTTTTTTTGTTTTGTATCCTGTGAAGATTATTACTCATATAGATGTAAGCAGGGCTGCTGTTAGAAACCACAGGGCCCGTTACAGCCAACCTGACAGGGCCCCCTAAACCACAGGGCCCCATACGGTCAACCTAACAGGGCCCCCCCCATCCCCACAAAAAAACACAGTTTACTAAGCTTCAGTTATAAATGAACACAGTGATTGGTATCAATCACTCATTGTGTTCATTCAGGAATGGAAGGGGCTGTAAATGACTTGAACCAATCTCCTGTATGTCTCTCTCTGCAGCAGCTGAAAGCCAGTGGAGGGTGGAGAGGAGAAGAAGCCAGCTTTCAGTTGCTGCAGAGAGAGAGCCATACAGGGGATCGTTTCCAGTAATTGCCCCCTCCCACCCAACCGCCGTGCAACTCACCCCTCCTGCCCACATCTAATTCACCCAGCTGCCTGGGCCTCCCTGCTGGCCTGGGCCCTGTCAGGGGGACTGGTGGTACCCCCTTGTCTGGACACTTGTCTGATCTCCTGAGTGAGCCCGCGAGGAAGCGGTAACTTGTACTGGGCCAATCATAGGCAGCCAAGGCATTCCTTGTCCTGCAGCTTCACCTGTATAAGCTTCTTCTATACCAGTGGTTCTCAACCTTCCTAATGCCGTGACCCTTTAATACAGTTCCTCATGTTGTGGTGACCCCCAACCATAAAATTATTTACCCAGTAATTATAATTCATGAGTGTCCTTTTACCTCCAATACTGCTGCTTTCAACACAGTAGCTGCTTTTAACAGAGTAGCTGCTTTCAACACAGCAGCTGCTTTCTACACAGTAGCTGCTCTTTACACACCGGAAATATGTGTTTTCTGATGGTCTTAGGGGACCCCTGTGAAACGGTCGTTCGACCCCCAAAGGGGTCGCGACCCACAGGTTGAGAACCACTGTTCTATACATTCAGCTGCTGGACAGGGAATGCCCCAGATGCAGATGTTTGGCCCAGTACTAGTGACCGCTTCCTTGCAGGCTCACTCAGGTGGGATCAGACTAGGGTTCAAACATGCCTGAACTCCTCTCTAGTGTAATGCCCTCTCAGTTAGGTTGTTAGGGAAATTTAGTTTTTTGGCTTCTGTTGTAATCACAGGAGCAGGGATTGTTTAGTTTGGTATGTTCAGGGCTTCACAGGCTGGAAGTTTGAGCTCTGTCTAAAGTTTGTGTATGTATGATTGTGAGTAGACCACGGCCTATTCAAGTCTGCCTAGGCCAGTGCTACTGTTGCTTAGTGAAGGTTGTCCTCACGTATTAATATTTCTCTTTTGGGGTATCTTACATCACCCAAGATTCCCCCTTCTTTAGATTGTAAGCTCCTTGAGGGCAGGGACTGATGTGAAAGTACAGTATGTACATTTTCAACACTGTGACAGGAGTCACTTTGGGTGGGGGGCCCATGGAACCCAGCTCACTTTGGAGAGGTGGGGAGACCCCTGTCTCACCTCCCCATATCCCTCTTATGTGTAAGTCACCCTGTGCCTGTTAGGGGTACATGGTGATCTGTCCTAATATTGTGTAGACATGTCTAGGAGATAGGTGGGGCGGGGGTTGTGGATTGTTTAATGCCATGTGGTTGCATCCCATTGTTCTATTGTGTGTCTTGCTTGGGAGCAAACTATTATGGGATGTATGTGTTTATGTGTATTGGCTTAGTAGGGGGTGTCTCCAGCAGCCCTCCCTCCTGATGGGACTGTCTGTTGGTGTGTCTCTTGTTACTAAATGTAGATTGCTCCGCCCTGTGACATTATGCAGAGAGGGGGGGATTGTTCCCTTGAGTGTATATATCTTTCATCTGTGTTAAAATAAACTAGTCTACTTTCTAGATTACTTCAAGATTGGTGTCGTCTAGTCTTGTATGGTCGGCAGTGGTGTCTGTTGTCGGTATTCTAACGGAAGTACTCAGCGCAGGCTGGGACGGTTCCATTACAAACACTATATACTATACTACAATAAATCATGAATTTTTACTGTCAAGTGTCTTAATTAGAGATCCTTATCCTTGTCTCAAAATGACACTAAATGATATCCTTTTTCTTCAAAAATAATCCATATGCATCCATTATTAAATGCCCCTGTAATCTATTTTTCATGGTTTCTTACTTTGTTTTTCTGCCCCCATTTAACATTCTAAGTGAGCTCCTGAACCTTTTCTTTCCCACTTACCTCTGTTTGTTTGGAAAGAGCAGTGCATGTTTGATGTGGTCAAGGGACTATATAAAGGTAGGAATACATACTTCAATGGGATTTTTTTCTTTTTAAACCAGAGTTTAGTGTCACTTTAAAGCTTTGTAAACTGGGGATGTAGTGCCTATAGCAATACCTCTCCAAGGATTTATTAGAGTGAGGTGCTATGCAATGATCCATTCACTTCAATTATTCAATCATGGACAAGAGAAATGCGTTTTTCACTTCCCTGCACCGTGACAGAATGTTTACATTCACCTCCATTCACATTTATTAAAACACAAAAGAAAAGTGACGGCAAAAAAAAGGCCGAGTGGTCTATCGAGTCTGCCCCTTTTTTTTTTATACATGTTTTGTTTTTTGTCTGTTTTTTTTATTGTTGTTTTTTCTTTCGTTAATTTTAGTATAAAGTATAAATCTATGATTATCCCAAGCATGTTTGAAGCTATTTACCTTTGACTGGCTCACTGCCTCTGATGAAAGTCTATTCCTAGCATCAACTACTCTTTCAGTAAAATAATACTTTCTAAGATTACTTTTTGAACTTTCCTCCAGTTAGTTTAACCTCTCCCCACCCGGCCCATGCTGATAAACGGCCAGATGGGAGCATTGCCAATGAGGGGGGGGACGTTTCTAAATGTCCACCCCCATCCATTGCCTGTGTTCGCCCCCTGGGAACATGCAGCACCGCGATCTGTGTCCACTGGACACAGCGGAACACAGATCGCTGTATAGGACCCCTATGTGAGGTCCCGATTCATGTGATCAGTGATTTGGCCAATCAGTGATCACATGAACAGTAGTAAACAAGATGTCACTTCCTGGCATCATTGCTTACTACTTGTGAAATCTGTGAATGATCACAGAAATCACATGGTACAAGGCTATTCACAACAGCCCTGTACCATGTGACAAGCTGTGACCAATAACAGCTCACACAGTATTTCTCAATGGCTGCAGGAATGCAGCCAAAGAGAAATGATTTGCATTTACAGCCTTTATGGGTGTAAAAGCAATCAGTGTAAAAATAAATAAATAAATAATCTTCATCACCCCCCACAAGTATTACAGTGTCACTGTGGTGACACTGTGCTGCTAGGGTGACAGTATGTTAAAAAAATAAAAATAAAAATAAAATTTAACCATTTCAATACTGGGCAATTTTACACCTTCCTGCCAAGGCCATTTTTCACGTTTCAGCGTTCTCACACTTTGAATGACAATTGCGCGGTCATACAACATTGTACCCAAACTAAAATTTTATCATTTTCTTCACACAACTAGAGCTTTCTTTTGGTGGTATTTAATCACCGCTGGGGTTTTTATTTTTTGCTAAATTAACAAAAAAAGACCAAACATTTTGAAAAAAAAACACGTTTTTCTTTGTTTCTGTTATAAAAGTTTACAAATAAATAATTGTTCTTCATAAATTTAGGCCGAGATGTATTCTGCTACATGTCTTTGGTGAAAATAACCCAAATTAGGATGTATTATTTAGTTTGTAGGAAAGTTATAGAGTTCACAAACTATGGTATAGATCTGAATATTGATCAATCCTGAAGTACTGACAGCCAATCTCATTTCTTGAGGTCCAAGAATGTCAGAACAGTACAGATATCCCCCAAATGACCCCTTTTTGCAAAGTAGACAGTCCGACGTACTTCATAAGAGGAATGGCGAGTTTTTTGAAGTTGTATTTTTTTTGTCATAATTTTTCGGAAAATGAAAAAAATTATTTTCACTATTTTTTTTTTTTTACATACTGTCACCAGTGCAGTACAGCGTTATCATATAACTGGCATGGCGGTGATCAGGGACACTGACTGGTGACAGCATGAAAAAAAAAATATATATTTTTTTTTATTTTTTTTTTTTATTATTTTTAATTTTTTAAATTTTTTTTAATATTTATTTTCATATTTTACTATGACCAAAGTAGTACAATGTTACCATAGTAACATTGTACCATAGTTTTTTTTTTTACACAATTTGCTTATAGCAAAGAATTACTTTGCTATAAGCAAGCATTTACCTGAATGAAATCGATTCATTCTGTTTTTTTTTTTTTTTTGTGCTTAGCTGTGATTTGGTCACAGCTAATCACATGACATGTACATGTGACCTGCTGTGACCATTCACAGCTAGGCACTAGTATACAATAAATGGCATGAATGAAGCCATCCATTGTATACAACTGTCATGTGACCTGCTGTGATTGGTCACAGCAGGTCACATGGTACCGGCAACAGGGGCCGGCACTCAGATCTGTCATCGGCCATATCCAAGGTACACGGCCGGTGACAGATCGCGCTGCTCCACGGCTCTTCAACCGTGCGAACTGCGCATGTGCGGGAGCACGCCAAATGGCGTGCACCCGGAATGCCGAAGCGTTTTTGCAGCCGCCAAACGGCCATTGGCCAGGCGGCTAATGGTTAACAATATTATAATTTTTTTTTTATAAACTGATTTGGGTTTTTTTTCCAAAAATATAGCTAAATACATTTTGCCCAAATTTATGAAGAAAGATTATTTATTTGCAAAATTTAATAAGAAAAACACTTTTTTTTTCAAAATTTTTGGTCTTTTTCATTTGTATAACAAAAAAATAAAAATCACAGTGGTGAAAATATACCACCAAAAGCAAGTTTTATCTGTCTCAAAAAAATGCAAAAAATTTCATTTGGGTACAGTGTTGCATGACCGCGCAATTGTCAATTGTCAATTGAAAGCTGCAAAATGGCCTGGGCTGGAAAGGGGTGAAAGTGTCCGGACTTGCAATGGTTACGGTCATGTCTCCGTGTTCTTGATTTTGGTTTTCTGTTGAAAATACTGCCCTCCTGAACCTTATTCACCCCCATGATGTATTTAAAGGTGTCAATCATGTCTCCCCTTTTCCTTCTTTCCTCCAGACTGTACATGTTAAGTTCTTGAAGTCGCTCTTGATATGTTTTATCCCCCAGACCTTTCACCATTTGTTACCCGTCTCTGGACTCGTTCTATCTTATCAATATCTTTTTGTAAGAGGTCTCCAGAACTGGACACAATATTCTAAATGAGGTTTAACTAAAGAACTGTATAGAGGAATCAGGACCTCCTTCCTCCTGCTGGTGACCCCTCTAGTGATATGAAGATCTATATGGGGAAGCAGGACCTCCTTCCTCCTGCTGGTGACCCCTCTAGTGATATGAAGATCTATATGGGGAATCAGGACCTCCTTCCTCCTGCTGGTGACCCCTCTAGTGATATGAAGATCTATATGGGGAATCAGGACCTCCCTTCCTCCTGCTGGTGACCCCTCTAGTGATATTAAGATCTATATGGGGAATCAGGACCTCCTTCCTCCTGCTGGTGACCTCTCTAGTGATATGAAGATCTATATGGGGAATCAGGACCTCCTTCCTCCTGCTGTTGACCCCTCTAGTGATATGAAGATCTATATGGGGAATCAGGACCTCCTCCCTCCTGCTGGTGACCCCTCTAGTGATATGAAGATCTATATGGGGAATCAGGACCTCCTTCCTCCTGCTGGTGACCCCTCTAGTGATGCATCCTAGAATTCTATCCGCTTTCCCCACTACCTGGCCACACTGTTTGTGCATTTGCAATCATCTGACATAAGTACCCCCAAATCCTTATCCTCTTTAGTATTGGCCAACACTGTACCCCCAATGTTGTACTCTCTCAAGGGATTCATGAAAAGCAGACCTTCCATTATAATGCAAGGATCCTCTATTTCTTTGGCCCCTTTCACACAAGCATTACTATTGGGTCCGCCTGTCCTTTTTTCAGGGAGACACGATTGGACCCTCCATTCTGCTCTACGGAGCAGAAGGTGTAAACGGACTTTTGTCTGTTTACACTCGCCTACTTCCAATCTGATTTGCCAAAAACAAACAATTGGGGATCTGTTCCCATCCGTTTAATCAGTTCAGAGGGCATACGGGTGTAAATGGACAGCTGGTCCGTTGACATCCGACTGTCCATAGAGCAGAGAGGGCTGTGTTTGTGCCTGCTGAGCGGACATGGGCCGGTGATCCACCCACTCTGCTCAGCATAGGATCAGTGGACAGATCCCTTACTGAGCAAGCGGATGGGAAGTGGAGTCCACACAGTGTGAAAGGGGCCTTAGTCCTCTACACCCCAGTCTGCTGGACTTAACCAGCATTTAACCTTTGATGTGTGGGGGACGGACCACTGCAAGAATGTTTTTTTGTTGTACCCAGAGTTGGGCTTTAAGTCAGGCCCTACTGCTTTACTGAGAATGTGTAGCTGGTTTTAGAGTGTGTTTTCCAAACTTTTTAAATTTATTTACTATTTAATGTTTACCATGCAGTGGGTATAGGAAAGAATTGCCCCCTTTAAGATAATCACATTTTGGTGCTTTGTAGCCTGAAATGAAGACAGACACAGTTTTTGTTTTATCCATCTTGTATGTACTCAGTGCAACTTACTTGGAAAGGATCACCCCCCCCCCCCCCCTCCTAGGAATGACTTGTAAAAGCAATCAGGTGTAGCTAATCACCTTCTCAATGGGGCACAAAGCCATTTGAATGTCAACTTGTGATCAGCTGTGGTCATTTTGATTAGCTCAGCATGAAAAGAGTTTTTCCTGGAGCATTTCAGTCCCTGGTAGTGCAACTGAAGCAAACAGTCAACTATGGGTGGCAAGGCACTGTCAAAGGATCTCTGGGATAAAGTTGCGGACAAACACAAGTCAGGAGATGGATTCAATAATAATGTCAAAGGCTTTATTAATGCCTAGAAGCACAGCTTTACACCTCTTTACATTTCTTCATTGCAGACTGCAAAGCAACAAAATTTGATTATTTCAAAGGGAAGGAGGGGGGGGGGGGTTCCTTTCTATACCCACTGTAGTTTTGTGAAAAAAAAAATGGCTTCTTGTTTTGATGGTGCAAGCCCCAATCCAGAAAACATACCGCAGCTGAGGGAGTACCCAGATAAGGAAGAATTTTCATGTAAATACAGTAAGATTCATCTTGGGGCTGCTTTCAACTGAGTGGTTTCCACTGTTATAACACAGGAGGAAACCACAGGACCAGTAAAAAAAAAATAAAAAAGATTATTTCTTAGGTCAGCAGTTCACAGCTAAGCTATATACAATCTACTATGCATCTTTACGCTCAGTAATGCAGTTCTTGTTCCCATATGACAAAAGTTTGTAGAATTTTTAATGCATCCATTTTTTTTAGATTTTAATTCAAAGTCACATCTTGAATAATAAATGGTATCTACAACTGAAACTTTAATTTTGGATAGAGTAGGGAATGGTTAAAATTCCTGCCTGGTTAGTGAGATTTTTTGCAAGGCCCCTACCCCACAACACTAATGGCTTGAAAAGCCAGTTTTTAGAAAATTGTTTTCTTAAACCCACCCCAAAAAAAACCCTTGGTGCCATTCATCAACGCACTCCAGGAGGGGTAGGTGGTGTCACTGAAACTTCCTATAGAACTGGAAGCTCTGCATTCCACAAGTATATATTCCATCTCATTGCTAGAGTGCATTCTTGTGGGATGAGCACCAAACAACCCCAGAAGGCTTGCGATGACTCCTGATGGCCTCTAAGGAATTCTAAAGCCAGAGGCACTGCATGGGCTTTTTGATCAAGTGATCATTGTGATTGGCTGCCATGTGATCGGGGGTGTATCCTACCAACTCCCAATCATCACTGTGTCACTGAGAACTGTCGGCGACAGCACTTTCACAGTGCTGAGTGGTACGTGGCTGAGCATGCTCCCAGCACAAAATGCATATGTGTGAAAGCATGGTATAAAGCCCACCCCTGTGCTTTTATTTATTATATATATATATATATATATATATATACATACAGTATGCAATGTATACAGTCAGTAGACTCAGACTCTATTTAACCTCAAGTCCGGACACGTTCACCCCCTTCCAGTCCAGGCCAATTTTCATACTTTGAGTGACAATTACTCAAGCATGCAACATGGCACCCAAATGAAATTTTTTTTTTTTTTTTTAGACAGATAGAACTTTCTTTTGGTGGTATTTAAAGCAGAATTCCACTCACTCTGCAAAAAAATAAAAGTCAGCAGCTAAAAAGACTGTAGCTGCTGACTTTTAAAAAACAGCCACTCACCTGTCCCACAATCCCACGTTGCCCCCACCGCAGCCTGTTTCACCGGCCGTCCTGTATTCCAGGCACCGTCATCTTCAGTGTGGGCACCTGGCTGTGACAGCTTGTGGCTTCACAGCCGGGTGCCCACTGCACATGTGCGAGTAGTGCTGCACTTCCTGAATGGCCCTGTAGTTTTCTGGGACCTGTCACGTGTCCCAAAGGACTACAGGGAGGGAGGACAACTTCCTCTTCCGATCGCCTAGGCGATCGCAGCAGAAGTGGGAGCGGGTACCTGTCAAATTTGGGTACCCTCCCCCCCCCCCGCTCCCCAAAGGTGGCAATCCTTAATGGGAAGCGGGGAACCAATCTTTAAAGCCGAACTTCCCCTTTTGGGTGGAACTCCGCTTTAATCACCACTGGGTTTTTGTATTGTTTGCTATATAAATGAAAAAATACCTGAAAGTTTGAAAACAAAAAAATGTTTTCGTTGTAAAATTTTGCAAATAATCTGTCTTCATAAATTTAGTCCAAAATGTATTCTGCTACATTTTTTGGTAAATATAACCCAACACACTGTTTATTTAGTCTGTGTGAAAGCTATAGAGTATACAAGCTATGGTATATACAGTATATTTAGTATGTTTGAAAATATATCAGTCCTGATCAGGGGTGGACTGACCATTTGGGAACTCGGGCACTGCCCGAGGGCCCGGGGTCAGTAGGGGGCCCCATGAGATGCCCCTGGTACCTTTCATAGGCTTTTTTGGGTGTGGTTTGAGTGTGGGCGAGGACACAGGGGCCCCATGATCCCCTATTGCCCGGGGGCCCCATGAGTTGTCAGTCCACCCCTGGTCCTGATGTAATGACAGCCTCTCATTTCTTCAGGCCCTAAAATGCCAAGATTGTAAAAATACCGCCCCCCTCCAGCATCCTATTCCAAAATTACCCCTTTTTGGAAGCACACAGTAGTGAAGTATTTAGGAAAAGGCATGGTGAATTTTTTTGAAGTTGACATTTTTTGGGCACAGTTTTTAAAATGGAAAAAAAGACAAAAAAACACCTGTATGCCTAAGACTACATTCACACTGAGCTGAGCGTTTTTCAGGCGTTTTTTTTCCAGGGTTCTTTTCAGACATTTTTGAGAGCAGATTTGCAAATATTAATAGGCTTTTTTCAGGCTTTTTTCATTGAGGCATTTTTGCTGTGGCCAATAGAAATAGCTGCTGTTTGAGCTGAAAATGCCTGAAAAGACAAAAATACTCGAAAAAATACTCATTCCCACTGTTAAGGCTTTTTCCATTCAAGTCTATGGGAACAAAATGCTCAGATCTGCCTGAAAAGTAGCACAAGTACTTTTTGGAGCGACAGGTGTTTTGCTACAAACAACAGAATGCTCAAGTGTGAACAGGGGCCATTGGAAATAATTTACTTGTTGAATGCTTTTGAGGATTGAGCTTCGAATCCTCAAAAACACTCAGGTGTGAACGGGGTCTGAAACTCTTAGTTATAGGGCCAGTTCACACTACATGTGTTTCAGTTGCTTTTTCTCTGCATCAAAAATGCACAGAAAGTAGGGTATATGGTTGTCAATGTCATAGTTCACATCAGTGCTTGCAGTTCCAGTGCATTCCGGTTGCAGAAAAAAAAAATAGAACACGCTGCATTTTTTCTGCACAGAACTGTACTGGAATGTGGTAAAACACATTATAAACGCACCGGAATGCACACATTCCTATTTAAATTGAAGTAAAAGCGGGGGAAAAAAACATTTAAAAAAGCATAAAAAATGCACCAGAATGTGCCAAAAACACGCATGCAGAAATGCATCTGGACTGCGTTTCTATAGTGTGAACCGGACCTTAGACAGTGGTGTCCAAGAGGCCTAAAGGCACACAGTGGGGAAAGTAATTATTTGATCCCCTGCAGATTTTGTACGTTTTCCCACTAACAAAGAAATGAAGGGTCTATAACTTTTATCATAGGTGTATTTTAAATGATAGAGACAGAATATCAACCAAAAATCCAGAAAAAACACGATACAAATGTTATTAATTGAGTTGCAGTTCAGTGTGTAAAATAAGCCAAACATGACTTAATACTTGGTGGAGAAACCCTTGTTGGTTGACAAGCACAGAGGTAAGATGTTTCTTGTAGTTGGTTACCAGGTTGGCACACATCTCAGGAGGGAATTTTTGTCCACTCTTCTTTACAGATCTTCTCTAAATCCTTAAGGTTCCTTGGTTGTCACTTTGCAACTTGAAGTTTCAGCTCCCTTCATAAATTTTCTATAGGATTAAGGTCTGGAGGCTGCCTAGGCCACTCCATGACATTAATGTGCTTCTTCTTGAACCACTACTTTGTTGCCTTGGCGGTATGTTTTGGGTCATTGTCAAACTGGAAGACCCATCCATGGCACGGTGCGCAAATATATATACATGAGTTTACATTTCCAGGTAGGGGGCACGTGCGCCCTACCCGCACCGCCATTCACAGCCGAGGCTGTCAATCACCGGGTCCCAGCCGGTGATTACTCACTGTCGCATGGTGATTGCCGAGGATCTCCGATGGGGAGGAGAACTGTATGTAAACAATACAGTTCTCCTCCCTGTCAGCTCATGCACACTGCTTTGCATGGCTGTGTACAGGACAGCCATGCAAAGCAGTGTGATTACAGTGAAGCACAAACACAGAGTTTACTGTGAAACAGCACACAGTTAACCCTTTAATTGCCCCTCATGTTAACCCCTTCCTGTCCAGTGCCTTTAGTACTGTCAGTGCTTTTTTTTTAGCACTGATCACTGTATTGGTGTCGCTGGGGATGTCAGTGACACCAACTCAGTTTCCCCCAGTGTCAGAATACCCACAGCAGTCCCGTTATAAGTCGCTGATCCCCGCCATTACTAGTAAAAAAAAAAAATCCCAGTATATATACCGCCAATTGCAAATGCTATAACTTTCACGTAAACCAATTAATTTACACATATTGGGATTTTTTTTCTTTAGCAAAGACGTCGCAGAATACATTTTGGCCGAAATTTGATTTTTTAAATTTTTTTGCTGGACATGTTTAACCACTTGCCAACCACGCTATAGCCAAATGATGGCTACAGTGCAGTTGTCCAGTTCTGGGAGGGCGTCATATTCCGCAAAAAAAAATTCCAGTGCCGATTAGCCTCCCTAGGAGTATGATTATATCCATATTTCTGTGCTCAAAGCGGTACATTTTTTTGCATGGAAATATGTAGTTTTTTTATTATAGGCCTGTAATTTTTAGGAATAACTCATGAAATCTGTCCAAACAAGAGTCTAGTAAACATCCCGGGTATGTTAAAACTTGAAACACGAAATCATAAATTATAATTTAATAATCATAAAAAATAATAATATAATAATAATAAATGTAATTCAATAATATAATCAAACCAAAAACACTGAAATTTGAAATATAGCGCCAAGTTCGCACATCACTGAGCAAAGTCGCAAAATCGTTTTCAATGTCTGATGACGAATTTCCCCACGAATCATTATCACTCAATTCTGCAAGTTGTTCTAATTTACTATCGCTGTTCTCTAGCCGGTCTAAAACCACTTTTGACCTAAAGGGACGCTTTTTGCACGCCATGGACGTTTCTCAGTTTCCAGGCAGAAAGAACAGTCAAAATGCAGGCAGGGCACAGGACAAAGCACTCGGGACAAAATGTATGTGAAATGATTTGATACAGGAATGTTATACTATGTGATTGTAGTGTATTTAGTGAATGTCACTTTTTGTCATTTTCAAATTTCCTGCCAGTTCCGTCCCCCGTACGTCCCGACGTCGCAGGGAACGGAACCCAGAAGACAGATGCCGGCATCCGCCGGATTACATTGCTGGGGACACTGCAGGGGGGACATTGCGGGAGTGCAGGACAAGGTAAGCACTGGAGGGATCCCGGAGCAGCGCCGCATGGTAAGCCCGAGTGTAGCTCGGGGTTACCGCTTGTGGTGCTGAAACTTTACCCCGAGCTACACTCGGGAATATCGCCAGGGAGGTTAAATACCACCAAAAGAAATATCATTTTTTTCATACAAGTAGAGAACAATTTCATATGGGTACAGTGCTGCATGACAGCGCAATTGTCATTCAAAGTGCAACAGCGCTGAAAATTGGCCTGGGCAGGAAGGGGGTATAAGTGCCCTGTAGGCAAGAGGTTCATAGAAAAAAGTAAAAAATATTGTTTTTTTTTCTCAAAAGTGGTCTTTTTTTTTTTTAATAGCGCAAAAAATTAAAAATGCACAGACGATCAAATACCACTGAAAGAAAGTTCAATTCATGTGAAAAACAAGGAAATTTCATTTGTTGCAGCATTGCATTGTCAGTTAAAGTAACGCAGCGCCGTAATGCAAAAAATGGCCTAGTCATGAAGGGGGGGGGGAATCCTCAGGAGGGAAAGTAGTTAAAATACACCTATGACAGAATATTATAGACCCTTCATTTCTTTGTAAGTGGAAAAACTGACAAAATCTCCAGGGGATCAATTCATTATTTTCCCCATTGTAGATCACGTTTTAAAAAAATAATAAATGCATATGGAAAAAAGAAAAAAAAAGTGCTTTGCTCAACTTTTTGACCTTCATTGCAGCTGTAATCAGTGAATGGTGAGTCCTGCAGACTATCCCCCCTCCCATGGGCTCCCAGGGTACAGACAGGTCATGCTTCCTATTGGTATTTGTATTGGGTGTCAGAGGACAGACATAGAGGGAGTAATGCGATGTCCGGGCCGGTGTGGGCACACAGGAGGGATGGGCAGGAGGATTGTAGGGCAGCTGCTTCTCCGGACCCGGGGGACACGATGTGGACTTGTGCGGGCCGAGGCCGGGAGGCGGAGCGGCTGTTCCATGCAGGCGGGAGAGGCGATGAGTCATCAGGAGCTGCGGACGGGAAATCCCTTCCAGGAGAGGAGGAGCCCGGCGAGCAGGAAGAGGTCGGATCATCCAGTCATTGCTACCGGAGCTTCTCCTCCTCACCCCGGCCTCCGCTGCACCATTCCCGGTCACCCGATCCTCCTCCACCCCGGACTACCCCATCGGAGCTCCGGACAGACATGCAGCCCGCACTGCTCCTCCTCATCCCGGCTCTCATCGCCCTACTGCCGCCTGTCCTCCCCTCCGACACCGAGCCTGGTGAGTGCTGACCCACTATGGAGACTGGCCGCTGTATATACCCCCACCCCCCCCAGCTGTATATACCCCCCCCCAGCTGTATATACCCCCCCCAGCTGTATATACCCCCCCCAGCTGTATATACCCCCCCCAGCTGTATATACCCCCCCCAGCTGTATATACCCCCCCAGCTGTATACCGATATATACCCCCCCAGCTGTATACCGATATATTCCCCCCCTGCTGTATATACCCCCCACCCCCCCCCAGCTGTATATACCCCCCACCCCCCCCCAGCTGTATATACCCCCCAGCTGTATACCGATATATACCCCCCCAGCTGTATATACCCCCACCCCCCCCAGCTGTATATACCCCCCCCCCAAGCTGTATATACCCCCCAGCTGTATACCGATATATACCCCCCCAGCTGTATATACCCCCCACCCCCCCCAGCTGTATACCGATATATACCCCCCCCCCAGCTGTATACCGATACATACCCCCCCAGCTGTATATAACCCCCACCCCCCCAGCTGTATACCGATATATACCCCCCCAGCTGTATACCGATATATACCCCCCCCAGCTATATACCGATATATACCCCCCCCAGCTATATACCGATATATACCCCCCCAGCTATATACTGATATATACCCCCCCAGCTATATACCGATATATACCCCCCCCAGCTATATACCGATATATACCCCCCCCAGCTATATACCGATATATACCCCCCCAGCTATATACCGATATATACCCCCCCCAGCTATATACCGATATATACCCCCCCAGCTATATACCCCCCCCAAGCTATATACCGCTATATACCCCCCCAGCTATATACCGATTATATACCCCTCCCCCCACCCCCCCAGCAG
The DNA here is from genome assembly GCF_062004578.1 of Staurois parvus. Lineage (NCBI taxonomy): Eukaryota > Metazoa > Chordata > Amphibia > Anura > Ranidae > Staurois > Staurois parvus. The sequence continues at coordinate 11,915,264 of NW_028317991.1, forward strand.
TATACCGGTATATACCCCCCCAGCTGTATACCGGTATATACCCCCCCAAGCTGTATGATGAGAGTAGTATGGGGAGGGGTCCTGTGCAATGACGGGGCTAGAATGGGGGAGGGGGTCATGTTAAATTATAGGGGTAGTATGGGGGAGGGGTTTTGTGTAATGTGTGCTATCCTATAACAGGCTCAGTGTGAATGTGACTGCTCCTGCACCTACTACCCACCGCCGTGCACTCCTCTCCTGCACCTACTACCCACCGCCGTGCACTCCTCTCCTGCACCTACTACCCACCGCCGTGCACTCCTCTCCTGCACCTACTACCCACCGCCGTGCACTCCTCTCCTGCACCTACTACCCACCGCCGTGCACTCCTCTCCTGCACCTACTACCCACCGCCGTGCACTCCTCTCCTGCACCTACTACCCACCGCCGTGCACTCCTCTCCTGCACCTACTCATACTGCACACTCCTCTCCTGCACGTATTACACACCGGCGTACACTCCACAGTGTACATTACTACATTCTGCACCATGTAAGTCATCTCAGACTCTAACCACATCCCCTTTAAGGAGGGAGGAGGAAGCAGGCGGCTGGGCCAAGCCATGCTGTGCGTGTCTATGCAGTGCGGCTCCTTAGGCATACACAGCTCGGGAGCAAGCACGCACTGTGTTCCCCATAGCAAGCGACTTGCTGTGGGGTTACATGGAAAATAGGAGGTGTCAAGATTGCTGGCGAGGGATTGCAGAAGAAGGGGTTTGGGGTCTGCTCTGTGCAATACCATTACACAGAGCAGGATAGTATAACATTTTTGTTATTTTAATTTAAAAAATCACCTTTAGTAACACTTTAAACCCCAATCCAACAATGTAATATATTGCAGCCTACCAATCATTAAATGTTGTGCCTGCATTAGTTTTCTTTATTTTTACGCTGTTTTCCCCTCTGTGACTTGGCCAGTAACACACCTCTTGTATTGGACTGCACAAACTCCGGATGAAAGAGCACACAGGGCACCTTTGGACAGCAGCACAGCAAACTGTTTTTTCGTTTTGTGATAAAGGTTTTACATAAATAAAAACTGATCATTGCAAGCACCCCTGCTAGTGTTAAATGGTTTCTCTCAATCCTGTAACTCATACTTTCTGCAGGAGAGTTTGTTCTTTTGAAAAATAGATTTACTGGCAGTATCATCAGATGAAAATCTTAAAAAGAAAACTAATGCAGCCATCACATCTAAGAATTGGTAAGCTGCAATATAATGTTTTCTTTTGGGTTTAATACCGCTTTAACAATTTCTGCCTCTGACAAGTAACTACTGTAGTGTGTGTGTGTGTGTGGGGGGGGGCGGGGGGGAGATCGTCCCGTTGATGATCACACGTACACACCACGAGCTGTACATAGAGCAGATATTAGCAGGGTTTCCTTGGGACCGAAACATTAGTTTCAAAGTTCCTCTAAGTTAAAATGTTTGAGGCAGACCGTTCTAGAGCTTCCGAAATGAACTCCAAAAATGGAGTCGGCTGTAAACCACAATTACTAAGTCTGTGGGGACTTTTACAGCAAATTGTACACGGTGCAAAATAGTTCCTCATCCAACCAATGCGAATGCGGCAGCATCACAGTTCCTCTTTTCGTTGCAGCGATACAGTTCTCTTGTATTCAAGGTTCCATTTTCAGAGAGACAGTATACAGATCTTCCTTCAGTCTTGTGATCCTCTACACACAGAGCATTTTGTTTAGTCGCCCTCTCCCCAGGAATTCTGTATCAATGTCTGCACCCCGGGCACACCACCCCTCTGATATTATCAATGAGGGTGGATGTCTGACCTTCTTCATGGATTCCTTGTTCGAAGTCCATTCAATAAAATGTGTTGGTAGACAAGTAAACCTCAGCTAATCACTCTACATCCACCCTATAGCAGTTTTACGCATGTCGCCGGCAGATTGCTTCTGCTGTGAACTGTCACAGCAGACGTCGATCTCCGAGTCCTGGCAATCAGCTCTTCACCTGCATCCACAGATCATCAGGCAGAGAGGAAGAGCTGAGCTCTGCCTATGTTTACATAAGCACAGCTCTGTTGTGACAGGGGAAAGTGATCAATCGTGCGTTCCTGCAGAGCTAGGAACACCATCCATCACTTTCTCTTGTACCAGCATCATCTAGTGTTACACCAGCACATAGCTAGGCACACACTTAACCCTTTGATTGCCCTAGATGTTCTCCTTCCCAACTAGTGTCATTAGTCATACAACTGTCCAATATAACAACTAAATACCCCAATGTCTTAAGCACCACACACAAAAGTCAATTTTCTTCTTTCAAGTAAATATCTTTCTTATTCCATGATGTTTCCAGTGACCATAAACCTCAAAGAAAAACAAACTCACAATATTGTTATAGCCTTTAACACATAATAATATGTGCCACACACTGTGCAACATGCAAAAAAAAAAAAAAAAAAGGATTGCTTCCACAAATTTAAATGTATATCCAAAATCTCAAACGTGAGGTTTTAAATTAGATTTAAATCAAATTTAAAAACGTGATACACTCAAATCGTGTCCACTGCAACAAATCCGTGAAAAAAATATTTTTTTGTGTGTATGACCACACTCTCTATATACTTCTGATACCCTTAAACCCTTTTCAACCACAAAAATACTCCAACTCGTGTAGTAGTGGATAATTACCCTATGGGTATATCACAAGGGCATATCACAGATATGGGAAAACATCTTTCTTCATAATCTTATAGATTTTTCTTCCATTTTCCTCATGGACAAATCAGCAATTAGATATGGCAGATCAAAATGCAAAAACCAATTTATTTAGTAACTTACATTCAGATTTGAAAAGAGAAGCTCCTCATGTTAAACAAAATCAAACAAGGGAGCAGTAACCACATGTTCCCACTTTCAAAATGGCCGCGATCGCACTTCCGGTTTGAAGTTGATGCGTCAGACGTCACGTGTCTCTGACGTGTTTCGTCACTTCCTTTGACTTTTTTTACTCATCACTGTATTAGTGTCACTGGTTTCCATAAAGTGTCAGTTAGTGTAAAAATGTCTGCCGCAATATCACAGTCCCGCTATAAGTCGCTGATCACCGCCATTACTAGTATAGAACGGTTTTTTTTTTTTTTAAACTCCAGTATATAAGTTTGTTGGCACTATAACATTTGCGCAAACCAGTCAATATACGCTTATAAGGATTTTTTTTTACCAAAAATATGAAGCAGAATACATTTTTGCCTACATTTTTGAAGAAATTGGCTTTTTAAAAAAAAATTTATTGGATGTTTTATAATAGAAAATTAAAAATGTTTTTTGTTTTTTTTTTAAATTGTCAGGTTTTTTTGTTTAACTCAAAAAGTAAAAACCGCAGAGGTGATCCAATACCACCTACAAAAAAGCTCTATTTGTGGGGGGGAAAGAACATAAATTTGATTTTGGGTACCATGTTGCATGACTGCGCAATTGTCAGTTAAAGTAATGCAGTGCCGTATAGCATAAAATGGCCTGGTCAGGAAGGAAAGGTTAATCTTCTGGAGCTGAAGTGGATAAGCTAACCGGTAGGAAGAGCAGTTAAGGGTCCTTTCACACGAGCGTTCTGTTTCTTTCATCAGTCCAGTCGCGTTTTTTCAAAGAAAAAACAGATCGGTTTACATTCATCTTGCGTCAGTTCACATCTGTTTTTTTACATCGTTTACCAATGCAAAAACGGACCGTTTGTCCGTTTTTCATCCGTTCTGTTTTTTTTACGGAAGAAAAATAGGGTTTTCTTCCATTTAAAAAAAAAAAAAAAAACAGATGTTAACGGATGCGGACATTAACAGATGTAAACAGATGATCTGCTAGTCCATAGAAATACATGGGTGTCCGTAATTCATCCATAAACGGACAGATGAAAAATGGACATACGGAAGGCCTAAAGGTCAGGTTCACCTCCTTGACCATGTTTCATGTTACACCCATATTTAGGGATTGACCTGAATCATGGATACATACAGCACCCCTAAAACCCAACCACTCCTGAATCGCCGGGTGGTTTTCTGTAGATTAACCACATGCCGCCCAGCCACTGTAGAAATACGGCGGCAGGGCGGCACGGCTGGGCAAAACCACGTTTTAAAACGTGTGTTTTTAAAACAGGTAAGGGGTGCGCGCAAGGCGCGCCACCGCCCTACTTGTCCCGCCGATCACGGCCGCTGATGTCAGTCGCCGGGTCACAGCCGGTCGTTACTGGCTATGTCCCGTCGATTAGCGGCAATCAGTGACAGAGAGCACAGTTGCAGTAGCTGTGCTTTCTGTCAGTTCCCTGACAGCTCCTGACAAGCTGATCGGGACAGAAGAGTTTCTCTCTCCCGATCAGCGGTGTTCCCTGCAGTACACACCCCCACCCCCTAGTAAAACGCTCCCCTCACACAGTTAACCCTTTCACTGAATAATAAAATTAACCCCTTCTTCCCCAGTGCCATTAGTACAGTGTCAGTGGTTTTTTTTTTTTTGCACTGATCACTGTATTGTCGTCACTGGGGATGTCAGTGACCCCAAGTCAGTTCCCCCCCCAGTGTCAGAATGTCCGCCGCAGTCCCGCCATAAGTCGCTGATCACCGCCATAAGTCACTGATCGCCGCCATTATTAGTATGAAAAAAAATTAAAAATCCCAGTATCTTTCCCGCCATTTGTAAACGCTATAACTTTCACGTAAACCAATTAATTTACACGTATTGGGGTTTTTTTTTTAGCAAAGACATATCGCAGAATGCATTTTGGCAGAAATTTATGACTAAATTTGATTTTTAAATTTTTTTTTACTGGACATGTTTTATAGCAAAAAGTCCAAAATATTGTTTTTTTTTTCCTCAAAATTGTCAGCCTTTTTTTTTTATAGCGCAAAAAATAAAAACCGCACAGGTGATCAAATACCACCAAAAGAGAGCTCAATTTGTGGGAAAACAAGGATGTAAATTTCATTTATGTACCATATTGCATGACCGCGCAATTGTCCGTTAAACTAGCGCAGCACTGTATAGCAGAAAAATGGTGTAAATTGCAGTATCTATACCATAGTTTGTAGACGCTATAACTTCCACACAAAGCAATCAATATACACTTATTGGGATTTTTTTTTACCAAAAACATGGAGCAGAATACATTTTGGCCTAAATTTATAACCAACTTTGAGTTTACTATATATTTTTTATAGCTGAAAGTAAAAAATATTGTTTTTCTTCAAAGGTTTTGGTCTTTTTTTGTTTATAGTGTGAAAAATAAAAAGCGCACAGGTGATCAAATACCACCGAACGAAAGCTCTATTTGTGTGAAAAAAAAGGACGTAAATTTCGTTTGGAAGCAGCATTGCATGACCGCGCAATTATCAGTTGAATTAGTGCGGCACCGAGTAGCAAAAAGAGGCCTGGTCATTAAGGGGGGTAAATCCTCAGGAGGACAAGTGGTTAAAGGATAAGTTCACCTTTGGGAACATGTTACATGTTCCACCCATTTTTAGGGTGGAACATGTTACATGTTCCACCCATTTTTAGGGTGGAACATGTAACCTGTTCCCAGTGCTGCAGCCGCTGCCTGATTGGGATTGATTGCCCCCCTCTCCCTGTGGCAGCAGTATGGGGAGAAGTTCCCCGTACTAGCTGTCACTTTTCAAAAACAGTGCAGCTGCGTGGGGCTCCGCCCACACAGCCGCTTCATTCATTCACAGAGTTCTGTGTATGAATGAACTACAAGTCCGGACAGCCTTCGTGCCTGTTGGCTTGTAGCTCTCAATGAACTACCACAGTGATGTGGATTATAGTGTACTGTACTTCTAGTGTACTTGTATACTGCTTCTAGCATACTGTACTTGTGTACTCTACTCCTAGTGTTTTATACGTGCATACTGTACTTCTTGTATCAGTATGACAGAGGCACGTTCTGCACCTGGCTGGACTCCTATGGCTGGAATCTGACATTTGCTGTTGATGCCAATGCTGCAGGTGTCTGTCTCCATTTCATTTAGTGTATTTTAGGGGTGCACTGAAATTTCGGTGGACAAAACGCTTCAGCCAGAAACACTCATTTCAGCCGTTGGCCGAAATGAAAAACAGCACCGATACAGGTGCCGAAAAAAATCTTGCTGCCCCTTGCTGCTGCCTGCCCGGCCGCTGTCGCCCCTCGCTACCGGTCGCCGCTCTGTAGTTCTCTCAGCCTTACCATCGATCCTGGTGCTGGGCATAGAGATGAATGAAGGAAAGATGGCCGTGAAGGAAACAATGTCACTTCTTCCTTTTTTTTTTTTTTTTTTTTTTTTTTTTTTTTTCTTTAAAACACTAGATCAATCCTTCTTTTTTTTTTTTTTTTTTTTTTTTTTTATCCAATGCTTTACATTGCAGAGGGAGGAGAGATGTGGGGTCTTACTCTTTCCATAAAGAGGACTTGTCACTAATTATTTAAGGATGCATGCATTCCTTGTGATAGGAATAAAAATGACAATTTTTTTTAAAGGAACAGTGCAAAAAAAAAACCAAAACATTAAATATATTTTTTTTAAAGTCCCCCCCCATCCCCCCCGTGCTGGGTTTTTTTTTTCCAGCCAAAAACTGTCTCTGCCAAAAAACGTTGGTTACATTCTATGTGTGCATGAACACATATGATAACATGCTGGGGGAGTTTACTGGCTGTAGAAAAAAAGTCAAAAGCCAAAAACATCCAGTGTGCATGAGGACTAAGGGTCACAAGCACAACTGGTAGTGGTAGCTTGGGACAGCGACACCCAGGAACAGGCCAGGTAGGTGTGTACTGCAATCCCATTCAGCAAGGCAGCAAAGCAGGAGTATGAATGCAGAGAGTCTTTGTACAGCATCTCCACACCATAAAACAAACAATACATCTGCTTGTCTAAACTCAGGTCAGTTCCTGACTAACAGGGTCCCCTAATGGCTTCCCCAAACAGACACCACGTGCACCTTTTATAGTGTTCTGTCAGCACTCAGCCATTTCACCCATCAGCAGGTTCCCACACTTGAGAGAGAGCCCTGATAATGAAGTTTACCTACCAGGTAAGATGACATAGAAATGAAATCTTTTTCCCACCCAAAGCTCTGCAAAACCTCCAGGTTCTAGGACCCAGAACAGAATTAAAAAAAAAAAATAGTGTTCTCCATCACAGAAACAAACCCTGGAGCCTCTCACTATCTGTAGATGAGAAACCTAGGTGACACGTACGTCATCCACAACCCTGCCAGCCGGTGCCTTACGCTTTACATACAAAGCAACCTTTTCTTCAGAGGAATCCTTAAAATTATTTCCATGTCTTGGGTAATGCCCCTTTCATTGGTGGTCAGTGGAGTGAACTCCATCTTTCAGTGGTGGCCAGATTTGCGACCCTTACAGACAGTTAATAAGGTATCCGGCGTCATGCTGCTTGCTCTGAAATGTTGCATTGGCTCATAAAGGCACCATCAGATGGAAGGCCACTCAACCACAACTCAAGTAACCTCTAGCAGCTTCTGAAGTAACCTGGTTTTGAATGACTCCTGAACATGCCAAAGGTCTCTTGATGAACATGTCCATGGTACTGTTCTCATTTTCCCTCCTCTATTCACTCTTCTTGCTGCATTCTCTATAATATACTGTAATTGATGGGGGGATTGAAGGACGCCTCCATTGACTGCAGTGACCAGAGTAATAGGTGCACAAATTTCCCCATTGGTGCTCCAAGGACGATGTAAGGAACCAACCAGCTGGTGAATCAATCAGTTAGCTTCCACCTATGACCAGAATAACATGTTTTTGTTTTTTGCTGATCTGACTTTGAATAATGCTGTGTTAATAGTTCTTTATATTTCATAGGTTTGCCTGCCCCAAGCAATGTCTGCGTTGACTCTTACAATATGAAGCACATTATGAGGTGGGATCCGGTGGAAGTGAAAGGTGATCCACTGCCCGTAATGTACAGAGTGGGATTTGAACTGTAAGTATTACTTTGTGTTCTTCCTGGATCTAAGCCATGTGTTATTCTGATGAGGAGATGGGTGACCAGTATTTGGAGACCACAAAAATGTCAGCCTTTTATAGAGGCTCAGCCCTTTTTAGAAATTATTATTATTATTATTATACAGGATTTATATAGCGCCAACAGTTTGCTCAGCGCTTTACAATATAAACGGAGACAATACAGCAACAATACAGTTCAATACAAGAGGGATAGGAGGGCCCTGCTCCTTGGAGCTTACAATCTAGAAATCACCATGATACTTGACTATTATTATTATATGATTTGTACAGTATTTCTGAATATATAATTTGAGGTGGAACCTCTACAGAGAAAGAGGAGGTTGAGTGTTACTTAAAACGGAGCTCCACCCAAAAGGGGAAGTTCCGCTTTAAGCCTTTTTCCCCCGCTCCCCATTAAGGATTGGCACCTTTTGGGGAGCTGGTACCCGAATTTGACAGGTACCTGCTCCCACTTACGCTTCGATCGCCTAGGCGATCGGAATGCAGAAGTTGTCGTCCTACCCTCCCTCCCTGTTGTCTTCTGGGACACGTGTCAGGTCCCAGAGGACTACGGGGCCATTCACGCATGCGCAGTGGGCACCCGGCTGTGAAGCCGCAAGCTGTCACAGCCAGGTGCCCACACTGAAGATGCCAGTGGCAGGGAGAGTAGACCGCTGGTGAAACTAGCGGTGGTGAGGACACTGCTGGACCGAGGGACAGGTAAGTGGCTGTATTTTAAAAGTCATCTGCTACAGTTTTTGTAGCTGTTGACTTTTATTTATTTATTTTTTTTCTCAGGTGGAAATCCGCTTTTAACCATTTGACACCCAGCCAATAGCCGTATGGCGTCCGGAAAAATGCACTAGCTTTCTGGGAGGCCGCCATTTGGCGTACTCCCGCACATGCGCAGTTCGCGCACTTGCAGAGCCGCGCAGCGGCGCAATCTGTCACCGGCCGTGTACCAGGGACACGGCCGATGACAGATCTGAGTACCAGCCCCATTGCCGGTACCATGTGACCTGCTGTGACAGTTGTATACAATGGATGGCTTCATTCATGCCATCCATTGTATACTAGTGTCTAGCTGTGAATGGTCACAGCTAATCACATGCACATGTCATGTGATTACCTGTGGCCAAATCACAGCTAAGCACAAAAAAAAAAAAAAAAAAAAACCTGAATGAATCGATATCATTCAGATAAATGCTTGCTTATAGACACTAGTATACAATGGATGGATTTCACTATGACCAAAGTAACATTGTACTACTTTGGGAAAGTGATCAGTATTTTTTTTTTTTTTTTACACAATTTGCTTATAGCAAAGTAATTCTTTTCTATAAGCAAATTGTGTAAAAAAAAAAAAAAAAAAAAAAAATACTGATCACTTCCTCAAAGTAGTACAATGTTACTGGTAACATTGGTAACATTGTACTACTTTGGTCATAGTGAAATATGAAAAAAAAATCTTAAAAGAAAAAAATGTAATAAATTTAAAATAATAAATTTTTTTTAAAAAAAATATATTTTTTCACACTGTCACCAGTCAGTGTCCCTGATCACCGCCATGCCAGTTATATGATGACGCTGTACTGCACTGATGACAGTATGTAAAAAAAAAATAGTGAAAATAATTTATTTTTATTTTTTCATTTTCCGAAAAATTATGACAAAAAAAATACAACTTCAAAAAACTTGCCATGCCCCTTATGAAGTAAGTCGGACTGTGTACTGTGTACTCTGCAAAAAGGGGTCATTTGGGGGATATCTGTACTATTCTGACATTCTTGGACCTCAAGAAATGAGATTGGCTGTCAGTACATCAGGATTGATCAATATTCAGATCTATACCATAGTTTGTGAACTCTATAACTTTCCTACAAACTAAAAATACATCCTAATTTGGGTTATTTTCACCAAAGACATGTAGCAGAATACATCTCGGCCTAAATTTATGAAGAACAATTATTTATTTGCAAACTTTGTACAATCTAAGGTCCCTAACTTACATTCATACATACTAGGGACCTTAGATTGTACACCCCTTGAAGGTTAGGGACTGATGTGAATGTACAATATATATGTAAAGCGCTGCGTAAATTGACAGCGCTATACAAGTACCTGAAATAAATATTATGCAGCCTTTCTCAAGCAGGGTGCCGCAGCACCCTGGGGTGTTGTCTGTCCTCATTAGGGGAGCCATCAAAAATAAAGTAAAATTTCCAAAAATTTAGACAGGATCCAATGAACCTACCAGCATGTCTTTGGAGTACCCAGAGGAAACCGGAGTACCCGGAGGAAACCCACGCAGGCACAGGGAGAACATAGAAACTCCAGGCAGGTGGAGCCATGGCTGGGATTCGAACCAGCGACCCGAGTACTGCCAGGCAGAAGTGCCAACCATTTAGCCACTGTGCCGCCCAGTTTTATGAATGCTGTCATTCATAAAACTGACCTATACTGGTAGGGGATGCCTGGCAATATTCCAGAAACGATGGGTATTTATGGCTCAAAATGATGTCATGGGACCTGGTCCTTCTCAACGTCTGTTCTTATGCAGCCACCCAATTTCTAATAATTTCCCCCTTGGAGGCTAATCTTTGATTCGGGGGATAATGGTTGGTGTGGTAAATGTAGACTGGACAAATGGCAATTTTTAACTTTGTATCTTGTTTATTCCTCTTTTATTACCTACATAAGTGTTGATGTGTATTCTGGGGTTTTCAGGACAACCTGTACCTGTACTGATTGTTCAATGCAATCCATGTATAATCTCTTTCCATAGGTTACTGTAATGTTCTCCATATTCTGGATGCAATGTACAGGCCCAGCAAAAAGGTATGAGACTTACACAAATATTAATTTTCATAAAGTCTGCTGCTTCATTGTTTTTAGATCTTTTTTGTCAGATGTTACTATGGTATAATGACCAGCATTTCATACGTGTCAATATGACAATTACATGAAGTTTATGCAGAGTCCATATTTGTAGTGTGGACCCCTTTTTTTCAAGACTTCTGCAATTCACCCTGACATGCTGTTAATCAACTTCTGGGCCAAATCCTGACTGATGGCAGCCCATTCTTGCATTATCAGTGCTTGGAGCGGCTACAAGCGGTGTGACGTCACGCCGACCGGCGCCACGAGGGCCCCGGCGGCCATCTATTACCTACCTATCCATTGCATGGTCAGTATCCTTCCTGCCTCTGCCTGTATACTATACTGTGTGTTTTTGGGAATAAATACCCCTTGCCTATAAGGTATCACACTATCTGGCCTCCTTTGTTCTTTGGGCTCTGGTGGGAGTCCTTTACATCTGCAGAGCGGCCTTTTCTTCTATGTGTGGAATACACTACCAGGTGGCGGAGGGCTTTCTGTGACCAGATCTGACCAGATCCATATGAGGACCCTGGAATATCAGCTTTGAATGCGCATTTGAATTGCGTATTTGGTGAGTGCGCAATTTTTACCTTTATCACCTCATCCACGAATCCAGGGATTGGAGCTCTTAAAGGACTCTCTTGGATTCTGAGCACGCTATGGACTATATTCATCATTTAGTCACCGTTTTGCACTTTAATAGCACTTTTTACTGATTTATCAAGTATATAAGTGTATATTTATTTATTTAGCTAGCGCTGCACCTCTCCCTTGTAGTGCTTGGAGTTTGTCAGAATTTCTGGGGTTTGTTTTTACCCAACTCTTGAGGATTGACCACAAGTTCTCAATGGCATTAGGGTCTGGGGAGTTTCCTGGCCATGGACCCAAAATTTCGATGTTTTGTTCCCCAAGCCACTTATTTATCACTTTTGCCTTATGGCAAGGTGCTCCATCATGCTGGAAAAGGCATTGCTTGTCACCAAACTGTTCTTGGATGGTTGGGAGAAGTTGCTCTCGGAGGAGGTTTTTGTGCCATTCTTTATTCATGGCTCTGTTATTGGGCAAAATTGTGAGTGAGCCCACTCCCTTGGCTGAGAAGCAACCCCACACATGAATGGTCCCAGGATGCTTTACTGTTGGCATGACACAGGACTGATGGTAGTGCTCACCTTTTCTTCTCTGGACAAGGCTTTTTCAGAAACAATCAAAAGGGGGATATCAGAGAAAATGACTTTACCCCACTCCTCAGCAGTCCAATCCCTGTACCTTTTGCAGATTATCAGTCTGTCGCTGATGTTTTTCCTGGAGAGAAGTGGCTTCTTTGCTGCCCTTCATGACACCAGGCCGTCCTCCAGAAGTCTTGGCCTCACTGTACATGCAGATGCACTCACACCTGCCTGCTACCATTCCTGAGCAAGCTCTGCATTGGTGGTGCCCCGATCCCACAGCTGAATCAAGTTTAGGAGATGGTCCTGGCACTTGCTGGACTTTCTTGGGCTCTTTGAAGCCTTCTTCACAACAATTGAACCTCTCTCCTTGAAGTTCTTGATGATCCAATAAATGGTTGATTTAGGTGCAATCTTAGTAACAACAATATCCTTGCCTGTGAATACCTTTTTCTACAATGATGACTGCATGTGTTTCCTTGCAAGTAATCCTGGTTAACAGAGGAAGAACAATGATTTCAAGCACCATCCTCCTTTTAAAGCTTCCAGTCTGTTATTCTGACTCAATCAGCATGACAAAGTGATTTCCAGCCTTGTCCTCATCTACACTGACACGTGTGTTAACGAGAGAATCACTGACATGTCAGCTGGTCCTTTTGTGGCAGGACTGAAATGCAGTTTTTGGGGATTAGGTTAATTTTCATGGCAAAGAGGGACTTTGCAATTGATAATCAGTCTTCATAACATTCTGGAACATTCAGGCAGCAGACTTTTGGGAAAATTGTTATTTGTGTCATTCTCAAAACGTTTGGCCACGGCTGTATTTCCCTTTTTGTGTTTGTTCTCTTTTCTATGTTATGAAAATTTTGAAAAATATGTAAAAAAAAATCTGGTTTAAGGGGGAAAAAAAAGAATACGTTTCCTGCTGTGCATACTTGTTCTAAGCCAGTGAAATTGGGGCTCAGCATAACAGCCAGGCAGGTAGCACTTAAAAAAGCTCGGGCAATAGCGCCCCCTGCATTTCAGTTAAGAAAAGATTACTTTAACCCTTTAAGGACCAAGGGACGTATTTGTCCCATGTTTTTAATTGCGTGTATCATCTGATTAAGAACTTAAAACTTTTTTTTTTTTTTTTTTTTTTTTTTTTTGGTTTGAGTCAAAATATTAGTTCTTATCAACAAACAACAAACGGAGCTAGCTTTTTGCCAATTTCATGAAATGGCTTAGTTACAGCAACTGAAGTGTACGAACTTTAAAAACAAAAAAATTTATTCTTTTGGTGTTCCAAAATCTTACGGTCCTCAAAGGGTTAACCCCTTTGTTGCCAATAATGTAACGCTTATGTCAGCAACCGTGTGGGTCTTTACACACACTCCCAATGAGTTTTTACTCCTGTCAAGCCAACTGTTTGCTTTGTAACTAGAATGATGTAAAATTACCCGGTCACTTCCACAATCACAGCCCCCTATGTGATGGCAATACAGTTAAAGCGGAACTAAACCTATTGATTTAACAGTTTAAAAAAAGTTACAATTAAAGTCCCACTGTAAAAACCTGCAAGCAGACAGGCTTTTATTGCAGAAGACACATGCACTGTCTCTTCTACGATAAAATGCCCCTACCGGCCTGCTCACAGTGCCGGGCCTGTCTCTGAGTGCCGGGATGATGGCCTCCTGCATATGCACAGGAGCCATGTCATCTCCTGCTGGCCAAAGAGGCTCAAATATCGCCACTCTGAAGATAATTCCGGCACAGGACTGTTAGACAGGTAAGTATGGAGAATTCAGCTCCACTTTAAGGCACGCCGAGAATGCTAACTGTCACATTTGCTTGTGCTCTAAACCGAACTGTCATTTCATAAAGTGGCGCTGCCATAACTGATCACATGTGCAGTTACAGATCAAACCGAGGCCAAGACGGCTTTTTTGGCTGAAAAGGACAGGAGGGTTTAGTTCTGCTTTTAGCTATAAAAAAAATAAATAAAAACAAAACATTAAAAATCCAAAGTTACTCATCACAAAAAAAAAGTTTAAAGCCCCTCCAGTGCATGCACATACAAATGTAAACATACACGTTGGGTGTTGCTCAGTACAGAAACAACGGTTTCACTAAACGTTACATATCAGACAGAAGAGAGCAATTATTCCAGGGCCATTATTCATTGTTGGCTCTCAACTGATCACCTGTAAAGGTTTTCAAAGCATTGCGTATGCACAATATTGGGTACTGAAGATGTCAGCATTTTAGAGGCACATGCAGTTTTAAAGTGTTTGTAAAGGCTACATTTTATTTTTTACCTTTTTTTCAATGCATTTTTTTTTCATTTTAGGGTAAAAAAACTTTTAGGTGCAGTTCGCTGGCCCTCCAAAATACTTACCTGAGCGTGATTTCGATCAGCACTGTGCCTGAGGGTAGCGATGATGCTCTCTCTCCCTCCTCACTAAATCCTGGCTCCTTCTGTTGTCAATCAAATCCCAGTGATAGGGGAGGGGGTTTGCGGGGCCAAGCTGCACTGTCAATATTTATTTCAGGTACTTATATAGTGCCGTCAATTTACGCAGTGCTTCACATCTATATTGTACATTCACATCAGTCCCTAACCTTCAAGGGGGGTGCAATCTAAGGTCCCTAACTCACATTCATACATACACATACTAGGGCCAATTTACACAGGATCCAATTCACCTACTAGCATGTCTTTGGAGTGTGGGAGGAAACCGGAGTACCCGGAGGAAACCCATGCAGTCACAGGGAGAACATGCAAACTCCAGGCAGGTGGTGCCGTGGCTGGGATTTGAACCAACGACTCTAGTACTGCCAGACAGAAGTGCTAACCATTTAGCCACTGTGCTGCCCAGTACACAGTGCAGTTTGGGATAGAGCGCGCATGAGTACCCCTATAGCAAGTGGCTTGTTATGGGGGCATTTGGAAGGCAGGAGAAGCCAGGAGCGCCGGTAAAGGATCCCACAACAGGAGGATGAGGGCTGCTCTGTGTAAAACCATTACACAGAGCAGGTCAGTATAACACTCTACATGTTTGGTATCTACTTACTTGATGCAGCCTCATCTTTTATATTTAGCAGGTCGGGTAATCTATTACGTTTGTGTGCAATAAATTTAACAATATTGTATTTATTGGGTGCTTTTATTTTCCAGGGTTTCTGCTTTTGGAAAATATATAATTTGAGTTTCGGGAGTTTACCTAATCTTTAGGCCTAAAATGTGCATTATGTGTGCAAAAAATTGCAACATGGCTCTGACACTTAAAAATCCAGTTATGGATTCACTAGAAAATTAATTTAATGTAAGTCCTTGGATCTGTCAGCCTCCCCCACCCCTGCATGGCAGGACTGCTTCTGCTCCCTGTTGTCCATTTAGCTTGCTGGTGACTGAGCTGTATTGCTGTAACTGTAGAGAAGTGATGTCACCAACTGAGCTATGCTGTCTTGCAGGGATGGCCACACCACAAGAATGGCTGAACAGTATGACAAATATTTTGGCAGGTAAGATGGTTCCCAGAAATATATATTTAAACTGTTAGTGTGTGGGCTTCTTCTGACATGCTGCAGCAGCCCTTGCCACCCCTCTGAAAAGCGATCTGCGGTGGATCACTCTTTAGAGGGAGTTTGACAGGCGGTGAGGAGGCAATATGTCACCCACCGCCTCCTTCCCTGAAAATGCCGACCGACTGTGTTTTAAGGGCAGTTGCGGCGAGTCTCCATCCCTTGAATACGTTGTGTTCAGCGGTGGTACTGCTTCCGAACATAATGGGGTTTCATTTTTGCTGTGCCCAAAAAGCACAGCTCTGAGCAGATATATGTTTGGCCATGAACCTTTTCATGGCCTAACCCCACCCCCCCCTTTTTTTTTTTTTTTTTTTATTTACTGCACGTATTAAAATGTGCATTTTTTTAGACCCAATGATTAGGTAAAGCGATTGTAAACCACAGCCTTGCCGAAAAAAAAAAAAGAAGCCTGCAAGGCTAGTGTACATCTTATACTAGCACATTATGAAATACGTCCCTTTAGAATGATGCCCTCCAGTAGTGTGCTGTCACTGCTAACAGGGCTTCCATCTTCCCCTGGTATGTCATCCGGGGCTCTGGTCCTTTGGCTGAGCCGCGATGACGTCACTCCTGCGCATTTGCACAGGAATCATGCTTTACAGCACAGAGCTCTGGGTGTGCCGTCCCTTCAGAGCGCATGCGCCACTCACATCACTGGGTGCATCCAGTGTGAATATCTCCCAAACATCGTAATTTCAGGAGATGTTCACTGCCTTATTATCAGCTTACCTGTAGGTACAAGTTCAGAAGTGGAGTTTACCAACACTAAGGGGCCGGTTCACACCAAAATGCGGTGCGGGAAAGGCACGTTTCTGTGCGCATTTCCTGCACTGAATTCAAAATGCATTGCCTTTGCAATCTGCTGCAGGTACCAATACACTGACACCCCAAACACAGCTTGCAAAGGCAGTACTGTGCGATTTGGTGCGGCGCATTTTCCAATAACAGTACATGCACTATTTTTTTTTTTTTGTGCTGTTAGGTGCGATTTGCAGCCTATTCAAATGAATGGGCTGCCAAATGACAGCAGGGGAATGCACGGAAATTACACAGGAATGTGGACCGTGCTTCTATGCGATTCTAGTGTGAACCTGCCATAAAGGCCTCTTTCACATGGGTGGGGTTTTTTTGTTTTTTGTTTCTTTGTTTTTTGTGGGTTTTATTGTTTGTGGGTTTTTTCTGGGGTTTTTTGTTTTTGTGTTTTTTTTTTTTGTGTTTTTTTTCTTTTTTTTTTTTTCTTTGTGTTTTTTGTGGGTTTTTTTTGTGTTCTCTGTTTGTTTTTTTGTTTTGGCTCTTGTGTTTTGTTTTTTTTTTCCTCTTATATGGATCTGAACACATGCTTTGTTCTCTATGGGACAATGCACACAGCTGTGCTCAAGTATATGCAAACGTATAAACCTTGACTGCCACACTAGAAGCGGACAAAGATGAATTTTACGCATGTATAGGCTTTACGCATGTTTACACGCCTGTAGGTGAGGTCTTTATGAAACACAACTTGCGCCATTATTATATAATCAAATTTCCGCTCATGTTGCGATTTAGCAGATTGGACAGAAAGTGCCTTCCTGTCTTCTCCCAGCTTGATATGTGAATTTGATTTTTCACATGGAGACCAGTGCCAAAATAAAATACTTGTATAGACCTCCTTCCGTCCTGATGATAGGACAGCTCAAGTTCCAGAACAGAGCGAGGCCAACAGGATGTCTGACTGCAAAACAAATTCAAAGCATTTATTTATAGAAATGAAACCTATTAATCAGGGAGTGAGGAGAGATGTACCCCGTGCCTCAGTGAGGTTCCCGGTTCTTGTAATAAATGTAGACACAGCTGTTAAACACTAAAGCACGGGTGTCAAACTGGCGGCCCTCCAGCTGTTGCCAAACTACAAGTCCCATGAGGCATTGCAAGATTGACAGCTACAAGCA
Organism: Staurois parvus; assembly: GCF_062004578.1. NCBI lineage: Eukaryota > Metazoa > Chordata > Amphibia > Anura > Ranidae > Staurois > Staurois parvus. Next base: position 11,932,796 of record NW_028317991.1, read on the forward strand.
TGACTCCCACAGGCAGAGGCATGATGGGACTTGTAGTTGTGCACCAGCTGGAGAGCCGCCAGTTTGACACCCCTGCACTAGAGAGTACACATTAAAGGAAAACTCCAGACTGTCATCCTTTATTAATCAGACTTTAGGAAATGCTCATGGTTTTTTTTTTTTTTTTTTATTAGCCACTTGAGCTCCAGAAGTTTTTACCCCTGTGCTGCCTTGTATTACACAAGGCATTCTTTAGCATTCAGCAGTGTCTGTCCCTTTAAGGCTAGGGACGTCCTGTTTGCTAACTTGGGAGGAAGTGACCTCATCTCTTCAGACTGAAGAAATTCTACAATGCAAGTACATGTGGGATGCTGTTCCCTCTTCATATATGGGCTTGATTAGACCCCCAAAGTCTGTAAGTACCCCTCCTATGTACTGAGGAATGTTGTGCATATTGCTAGGTAGTTAGATATGTACTCATGTCTGTTTATTCTGTTTGTATTCCAGTTTTACCACATTCATCCGCGCATTCACATTCATTCATTCTCATTATGATCACATGTTATCAGTAAAAGATCATCGGTTATCAATCATCGACTCTTTACTGTGTGGACATCAAAGGTTATACTGCCTGTAACCCTTTCATAACTGCAGAGAAGGCAGGACAACCCCCATGACCAAAGCATTTTTTGCTATTTAGCACTGAACTATTGGACTGGCAGTTGCACGGTCATGCAACACTGTACCCAAATGAAATTTGTATTTTTTTTCTTTTCTTTGCACAAACAGAGCTTTGGTGGTATTTGATCACCACTGGGTTTTTACATTTTTATTATATAAATGAAAAAAGACTGAGAATTGTGAAAAAAAAACCCACCATATTTTCTACTTTCTGTTTATAAAATACATCCAACAAAAAATCAAAACAAATTTCTTTATAAATTTAGGTCAAAATGTAATCTGCTACATGTAAAACATTATCCCAATAATTGTATATTAATTGGTTTCTACAAAAGTTATAGCGTCTAAAAACTACGGTATGTTTATATATACTGGAATTTTCACAGCTATGATGCTATACTGGTAATGGCGGTGATCAGGGACTGTGATAGTATGGCGGGCAATCTGGCAGTAATTGACGCTGACTGGGAGGTGCACTGACTGTCTAAATGACACAGACTTCAGTAGTGACACTAATACAGTGATCAGTGCTAATACTGTCACTTTACTACTGACACTGGCTGGGAAGGGGTTAACATCTACGGCAATCAAAGGGTTAACTGCGAGCCTTAACCACTTCCAGACCGGACACTTTGACCCCCTTCCTGACCAGGGCAATTTTCAGCTTTCAGCGCTATCACACTTTGAATGACAATTGCGTGGTCATGCAACACTGTACCCACATGAATTTTTTACCATTTTTTTGAGACAGATAAAGCTTTATTTTGGTGGTGTTTATTCATCGCTGGGATTTTAATTTTTTTTGCTATTTATATGAAAAGTCCAAAAATTTTGAAAAGTGTTTTTTTAATAAAATTTTGCAAATAAATAATATTTCATCATAAATCTTGGCCAAAATTTATTCCGTTATCTTTTTAGTAAAAAAAAAATGCAAATTAGTTTATAACCAAACATTATAATTTTTAAAAAAATTGTTTACATTTTTATTTTTTTTTTTATATTTTTTTTTTTTACATACTGTCACCCTAGCAGTACAGTGTCACCATGGTGACACTGTACTACTTGTGGGGGGTGATGAAGATTTTTTTTTTTTTTGTTTTTTACACTGATTGCTTTTACACCCATATAGGATGTAAAAGCAATCATTTCTCCTTCTCTCTGGCTGCATTCTTGCACTCATTGAGAAGTACTGAGTGAGCTGTGATTGGTCACAGCTTGTCACATGGTACAAGGCTGTTGTGAATAGCCTTGTACCATGTGACCTCTGTGATCATTCACAGATTTCACACGTAGTAAGCAATGATGTCACAAGTGACATCTTGCGTACTACTCTGCATGTGATCACTGATTGGCCAATCAGTGATCACATGATCGGGACCTCGTACAGAGGTCCCATCCGACGATCGGTGTTTCACTGTGTCCGGAGGACATAGCGGGCACCGGATCGCGGTGCTGTGCGCTCCCTCCCCCTGTTTGTAAACGGCCACCCGACCCTGCACTGCCACCATCTGGCCGTTTATAGGCAATGGCCGGTCGGGAAGTGGTTAATAATGTGTAATGTGTGCTGCTTTTACTTAAAGCGGAGATCCACCCAAAAAGGGGAAGTTCTGCTGTAAGGACTGGTCCCCCGCTCCCCATTAAAGATTGGCAGCTGAAATTGACAGGTACCTGCTCCCACTTCCGCTGGGATCGCCTAGGCAATCGAAAGGGGACGTTGTCCTAATCCTCACCCCCCCCCCCACCACCACCAAGCTGTCACAGCTAGGTGCCCACACTGAAGATGCCAGCGCCGGGAACACAGGGCGGCCGGTGAAACGGGCTGCGGGTGACACTGCGGGATCGAGGGACAGGTAAGTGTCCGTTTTTTAAAAGTTAGCAACTACAGTTTTTGTAGCTGCTGACTTTTTTATTTTATTTTTTTATTTTCACTGGAACTCCTCTTTAACTGTCTGTCTGGCTGGTTTATTTATTTATTTATTTTTCTCCCTGCTTTGCAGGAAAGAAGAAACCGTCAGATCACTGTTCACAGTGCAGTGTTCTGTTCTGTGTTTTTCTGTTTGGTATCAGCCTCACGTGTTCCCCTGCCTAGTAGCACTCAGTCTGGGAGAGGAAGGGGCAGTACTAGCAGTCAATCATGTGCACTACATGCGCGGACAGGGGGAGAGAGCAGAGCAAGCAAGGACTGATGCTTTGTATTGTGCACTAATTTTTGCATCATCACTCTTTATTTTCATATTCTTCACTAAAAAGTAGTTTTGAAGCTGAATGCCGGGACAAGCAAATATTGTCTAATACAAGAGTCCTGTGTATTTCTTCCAGTTCTGTGCAGTAATCCAGTGTTGAGACTTTCTCTTTGCAGGAGCTTGAAAAACAGCTCTTTGATCTTTGCCATGGTGGAGAGTTTGGAATCTGATTGTTTGATTGCTCCTGTGGACAGGTGTCTTTTATACAGGTAACAAAATGAGATTAGCAGCACTCCCTTTAAGAGACTGCTTCTAATCTCAGCTTGCTACCTGTATGAAAGACACCTCATAGCCAGAAATCCTGCTGAATGATAGGGGATCAAATACTTATTTCCCTCATGAACATGCAAATCAGTGCATCATTTGTTAGGCATGCATTTCTTTTGAATATTTTGTTGCTATTCTGTCTCTCAGTGTTACAATACACCTACCATTCGATTTTTAGACTGATCATTTCTTTGTGAGTGAGCAAACATTCAAAATCAGCAGGGGATCAAATACTTCCTTCACTGTGCAGCACAGTGATGATGTCACTGCTACTTTTACAGAGTAATATCTGCAATTGCTAAGGCATTTGGTGCAAAGAGCAGATTTATGTCTTTTGTGGCTATTGAAGAATATAATTAAATGAAAGTTTCTGTGCCCAGACTTAAGCTTTAGATGAAAGAGCAGTAATCAGAATTGTATCCTGACAGTTCCTTTAGCTCGGCACCCTACAGGGTTTACAGTGGGCGGCACAGTGGCTTAGTGGTTAGCACTTCTGCCTTGCAGTAAATGGGTCATAGGTTCGATTCCCGACCATGGCGCCTCCTGCATGGAGTTTGTATGTTCTCCCTGTGCCTGCGTGGGTTTCCTCCGGGTACTCCGGTTTCCTCCCACGCTCCAAAGACATGCTGGTAGGTTAATTGGATCCTGTCTAAATTGTCCCTAGTATGTGTATGTATGAAGGTGAGTTAGGGACCTTAGATTGTACACCCTTTGAGGGTTAGGGACTGATGTGAATGTTCAATACATATATATGTGAAGTGCTGCGTAAATTGACAGCACTATATAAGTACCTGAAATAAATAAATAAAAAATAAATTATATTATTATTATTATACAGGATTTATATAGCGCCAACAGTTTGCTCAGCGCTTTACAGTATAATGGGAGACAATACAGCAACAATACAGTCCAATACAAGAGGGATAGGAGGGCCCTGCTCCTCAGAGCTTACAATCTAGGAGGGAGGGGCTAGCGGTACAAAAGGTAGTAACTGTGGGGGATGGACTGGTAGGAGGAGTAGAAGATTCCATTATTAGCTGATGGCAGGATAGGCTTCCCTGTAGAGATAGGTGATCTCTGAAAACATAAAAGTGAGCAGAGTAGGTGATAGTGTGATAAATTGGGGTATAGAGTTCCAGAGGATGGGGGAAGCTCTAGAGAAGTCCTGGAGACGAGCATGGGAGGAGGAGACAAGGGAGCTAGAGAGCAGGAGATCGTGCGAGGAGCGGAGAGTACAGTTTGGGTGATATTTGGAGACAAGATTGGTGATGTAATTTGGGGCAGAGTTATAAATGGCTTTATATGTTATTAATGTTTTGAATTTTATCCATTGGGCAATGGGAAGCCAGTGGAGGGATTGGCAGATTGGGATCGCCATACACTGTTTGTGTTTGTATAATGTACAGTCATTGAATAACTGGCGTTTTGTGTCTTGCAGTTACAGCGGATTGCGTGAATTGTGTGTAAACATCACCGAGACGGAGTGCGACTTCACAGAAAAAATCTTTCCCTTCTGGAGGGGAAGACCGATGGTCCGGGCGGAGTTGGGATTGAGAAGATCTGAATGGGTTGTATTGCCAAATTTCCAACCAAGTATAAACAGTACGTCATTTGGGGGTGGGGGGTGGGGTTGTCCTAAAATGACACTGAAGTGAGAAAAGAAATCATTTGCTCCTGTTTTTTCGCGTTTTTTGGCGTGTGCTCGTTTTTCAAATGCGTGGGGGTACCATTAGCAATTAATGGCACCACCCATCGGCTAAAGGTTAGCTGTTTCTGTGCGTGTTGGTAAAGTGCGCTATTTTGTCAGAACCTACCCGAAGAGTTCTGACAACAGGGGATGAGACTAGCTGGCCATACTCTGGCAGAATCTCGAAGGAAACCTTCATTCAGTTTTCTGTTTATTTTTTACTGCAATGATGAGAAAATTCAAAGTATTTTTTTTTGAATGACTAGATTTCTAACAGCAGATGTGGGTTTCGCTTCTTAAAGCCCATTTGCTCCACTCATTGCAATATATATATGTGGAACAGAAGTCTCTGACTTTTTTTTTCCAAAAATGTGCCGCACTGCATGGTGCTTTACTTGTGTATTTGCAGTTGCATAGGGATGCCACTAACAATGGCACCAATGTGTGTCTGCTAAAGGGCAACGCGTTTCTGTTGTCGGGAAAGCACTAAATTTTGTGCGCATTCTCAACATATATAGATGTGAATATAGCCAAAGGCTCCATTCACATATGGGCGGTTTAAAGCACGCCGTAATTCTGCGCATGATTTCAAATCGCAATGTTAAAATGTCAAATCGCACACATCAGTATGTTCAGGTACCATTCATTTCAATGGCACCTAAAATGTGGTGTGATTCTGCTGTGATTGTCACGCTGCAATCACATGACACATGTCGCCCAAAAGAAGTTCCAGAACTTCCTTTGGGCGACATGCAACAATTGTAGCGAGATTTGAAGAAGCACAATCGTGTACCTGTACAACAGCCCATACTTCCAGGTTCAGGGTGTGCATGCCCCCCACCCCGTTTCCCAGGCTACTCCTGCTGTGATTGGACACAGCTGGATTTTGTCAATGGGTGTCAGCGAATGATTCATGTCTGACCTGCTGATCGGCTGTGTCCACTCAAAACCCAGAGCCCTGTGTTGACAAATGCGCAGGGTCTACAGAAGTAACGATCTATTTGTTCTCCTTTCAAAGCAGGGAGAAGGAATAAACCGATATTTAGTAAAACGGAAAACAGCACATATTATACACATTAACACTTGCTAGGCACACAGTTAACCCTTTGATTGCCCCTAAATGTTAACCCCTTCTTAGCCAGTGTCATTAATACAGTGACAGTGTATAGTATTATCACTGATCACTGTATTTGTGTCACTGGTGATGTCAGAGCCCGTTAGTTGGTGTACCTCCCGGCCAGCGTCAGTCAGTGTCAGATTGCCTGCTGCACTAACATAGTCCAACTATAAGTCATTGCCATTACAAGTAAAAAAAAATAAATAAAAATTCAAGTATATATATCCTATTTTGTAGATGCTATAACTTTCACCTAAACCAATTAATATACACTTATTGGGTTTTTATTTACCAAAGACATGTAGCAGAATACATTTTGGCCTAAGTTTTATATAGAAACTAGATTTTTAAAAAAGTTTTTGATATGTTTCATAGCAGAAAGTAAAAAATATAATATAAATTTTTTTTTTAAATGTTTTGTCATTTTTCGTTTTGTATAATAAAAAATCAAAAGCCCAGTGATGAGTTGATACCACCAAAAGTAAGGTGTATTTTTGTGATATAAGTTATATAAATTTAATATGGGTACAAAGTTGCATGACCGCGCAATTGCCAGTTAAACTAGCACAGTGCTAAATAGCAAAAACTGGCCTGGTCATAAACAGGGGTAAATACTTCTGGAGCCAAGAGGATATTCACTATAGATCTACCAATCAACCATAACTTTATGACCTGTGACAGGTTACGTGAATAACACCCCTTCATTGAAATCACATTCCCTGATGACAATGGCCGCTTTCTACAGGATAATGCTCTCTGCCACGCTGCAAAAATGGTTCAAGAATGGCTTGAGGAACACAACGAGTCCAATCCATGGAGGTCCTACCTCACAACTTAAAGGATCTACATCTGATGGTTTGGTGCCAGATACCACAGCATACCTTCAGAGGTCTAGTGGAGTCCATGCTTCAATGCACCATGGCTGTTTTGGCAGCAGAAGAGGGAACCTACTCCATATTAGATGGGTGGTCATAAAGTTATGGCTGGTGTATGTATATTTATAGGGATAGATACACATGCCGGTACAGTTCATAAAGTCATTTACACATGTTTTGTTTCTCTCTGCAGCAACCATAGGACCCGTGAAGTCACTTGTCCTGCTTTCCAATTCAGGAAAGTTGATTGTGGAGTTTTCATACCCCTTTTCACCAATTCCTGATGTATTGAAGCTGAACTATAACCTGTCTTACTGGAAGGAAAATTCAGAGGAGAAGGTAGGTTCCTGGCATGTGCTAGGCCAGGGAGTTGGGTATTACCCAGTCTTTGTTCTATCTGAAATTCAGCATATTGCACTTTAACCGCCTCCCGCCCGCCATGCAAAGTGGTTCTCGAGTTCTGGGAAGACGTCATATGACGTCCTCCCGCTCTAACCATGCGTGCAGCGCGGCGATCGATGGTGCACTGTGTCCCTGGGACACAGCAGATCACCGATCAGCGGAAAGAGCCGATGACTTTGACTCTGTCATGTAATCAGCTGTGTCCAATCACAGCTGATCGCATGTAAATAAGGAAATGTCGGTTATCGGCCTTCCTCCCCTCACGCTGACAGCTTGAGAGGAGACGGTAATTACATTACTCAGAGGGGACATCTACACTGATCATCAGGCCACTAATGATCAGTGCCCTGATGATCAGTGTAGTGTCATCAATGCCACTTGTCAGTGGCCATCAATGCCACATATCCGTGCCTACCAGTGCACATCAATGCCACAGATCCGTGTCCATCTGAGCTGCCTTTCAGTGCCGCCTAACAATGCCAGTCAGTGCTGCCTATCCCTGCCATATATGAGTGCTGACTTTCAGTGATGCCTATCAATACCCATCAGTGCCACTTGCCAGTGCCTCCTCATCACTGCAGCCTCAGTAGCGCACATCAGTGAAGGAGAAATATCACTTATTTACAAAATTTTATAACATAAACTAAAACTTTTTTTTTTTTTTTTTCAAAATTTTCAGTTGTTTTTGGTTTGTTTAGCAAAAAATAAAAAAAAACAGAGGTGATTAAATACCACCAAAAGAAAGCTCTATCTGTCTCAAAACAATTTCATATGGGTACAATGTTGCATGACCGTGCAATTGTCATTCAAAGTGTGAGAGCGCTGAAAGCTGAAAATTGGCCTAAGGGAAGGGACCATTGAAAAGGTGAATATTGATCCCTTTAAATTTGTTTTAGTGTGAACCATGTTATAAGTAGATTTTGGTTTTTATTGCTGTCTGCATTTCAACTATTATTTCAACTATTATTCAACTATTACCAATTATCTTTATTTCCTGTACTGGTGTCACAAAAATAACGAGTCAGATATCCTCCCAATGAAGATGAGGCTGACAAAGAAACCTGACAGAAGGTCTAACACTTCATCTGTCTGAAACTAAAAAAAAAAGGGTTTGGCTGAAGTTGGAGATAACGTTGATAAAAAGCTGTGTTGCTGTTCAGTGCAACCCCTGAAGAGAGTCTCAAGTACTTTTGTCTTTCTTTTTTTTTTTTCCTTTTTGGTTTTACTGCAGAAAAGTTGAACTGTAAAGTCTCTTCTGTAAAGTCAGGAAGGGTTAGACGGTCTGTCAGTTTTTTATTTCTGTCTCCCGAAATGGAGATTAACCCTCCCTTGCTGTCCTGAGGGCCAATGTCACCAGGACACAAAGACGGGAAATTATAACTTTTACATCTGGCACCGGAACAGGAGATTCAGGGGAAATCGCTCAATGCAGATTCTTAATCTGAGAACTGTCTTGGGCCTCATGCACACTGGACATTTATCCCAGGTATGTGACTTTCCAGCATTTAGGTGCAAGGAAGATCCAGAAGTGCCCTGTCCATCCCTGCTGCTTCAGCCTGTAAATCTCTGAGGCCGTATTCACACTTTGTGTTTCCTGAACACTCAAATGCACAGAAAATGCGCTGAAAACACGCAGCATGCTTGCAGTGTCATGAATTGTTAATGGCACCCCAAACATGGTTAGCAGATGTCCAGCAGCAAACATGCTGAAAAAAACGCACGATGCTCCAAGCCTGAAAAAGTTCCAGAGCTTCTTTGGCACGTTTGTTTCATTCATGGGCATTCAGCAACACACAGAAAAGTGCAATAATTCGTCTCTTGACACCGTGTGGCCTCACTTCCTTCTAGAGGCCCAAAATGTTTTTATATTTTAGTACAGGCATGGCCTCCGTGGTTTAGTGCAGGCCTGGCCTCCGTGGTTTAGTGCAGGCCTGGCCTCCGTGGTTTAGTGCAGGCCTGGCCTCCGTGGTTTAGTGCAGGCCTGGCCTCCGTGGTTTAGTGCAGGCCTGGCCTCCGTGGTTTAGTGCAGGCAAGGCCTCCGTGGTTTAGTGCAGGCCTGGCCTCCGTGGTTTAGTGCAGGCATGGCCTCCGTGGTTTAGTGCAGGCATGGCCTCCGTGGTTTAGTGCAGGCATGGCCTCCGTGGTTTAGTGCAGGCATGGCCTCCGTGGTTTAGTGCAGGCATGGCCTCCGTGGTTTAGTGCAGGCATGGCCTCCGTGGTTTAGTGCAGGCATGGCCTCCGTGGTTTAGTGCAGGCATGGCCTCCGTGGTTTAGTGCAGGCATGGCCTCCGTGGTTTAGTGCAGGCATGGCCTCCGTGGTTTAGTGCAGGCATGGCCTCCGTGGTTTAGTGCAGGCATGGCCTCCGTGGTTTAGTGCAGGCATGGCCTCCGTGGTTTAGTGCAGGCATGGCCTCCGTGGTTTAGTGCAGGCATGGCCTCCGTGGTTTAGTGCAGGCATGGCCTCCGTGGTTTAGTGCAGGCATGGCCTCCGTGGTTTAGTGCAGGCATGGCCTCCGTGGTTTAGTGCAGGCATGGCCTCCGTGGTTTAGTGCAGGCATGGCCTCCGTGGTTTAGTGCAGGCATGGCCTCCGTGGTTTAGTGCAGGCATGGCCTCCGTGGTTTAGTGCAGGCATGGCCTCCGTGGTTTAGTGCAGGCATGGCCTCCGTGGTTTAGTGCAGGCATGGCCTCCGTGGTTTAGTGCAGGCATGGCCTCCGTGGTTTAGTGCAGGCATGGCCTCCGTGGTTTAGTGCAGGCATGGCCTCCGTGGTTTAGTGCAGGCATGGCCTCCGTGGTTTTAGAATGGATACGGCCTCCGTGGTTTTAAAATCGATACGGCCTCCGTGGTTTTAAAATCGATACGGCCTCCGTGGTTTTAAAATGGATACGGCCTCCGTGGTTTTAAAATGGATACGGCCTCCGTGGTTTTAAAATGGATACGGCCTCCGTGGTTTTAAAATGGATACGGCCTCCGTGGTTTTAAAATCGATACGGCCTCCGTGGTTTTAAAATCGATACGGCCTCCGTGGTTTTAAAATCGATACGGCCTCCGTGGTTTTAAAATCGATACGGCCTCCGTGGTTTTAAAATCGATACGGCCTCTATGGTATTTTACAGACATGGTCTCCAAAGATCTAGAAGCCTTCTCTTTATCAAGGAGTTTAGTTCTCTGATGACGTCTATATATATTTTGTTCATCTTCTGACCGGGATTTATCTTTTCACTTTAGAAGACGGATAACCTTCATTCTTCCATGACCCACGTATTGGACCATCTGGAGAGCAATGCAAATTACTGTGTTCAGGTGTATGCTTTTACACATTTTATAAAAGGCCTGCTGAGTGACCCCGTGTGTGAAACTACAGCTACAGGTAATTAATTTGTTTTATTTATATAGACAGGTTTGACATTGGGCCTCATTCACTTGTGTGTACTTGTGAATGAAGCCTGTATGAGGGTCATGTTTACCCGCATGGGATGCATGGGTATCCCACGGATCTCTGGGCAGACAGTCCTGTTCATGTCTGTTTGGACTCAGCAGCTGCACAGACACAATCGCTGCTCCCAATGTGACATCCATGTTGGTGAAGGTGCGCATGTCCTTGAACACAGAATGAGTTTGGAGAGATGAAATTGGGACCAGCAGCTGTGACTGCACAGACACGGTGTCCAAATTGACATGAATAGGACTGCCTGAACGGAACACACCTGTCTGTCCCATACAGGCACACATGGGGCCTTTGCACAGGTGTATGCATGAAAGATAAGTTCATCCTTCTTTTTTTTTTTTTTTTACAAAAATTTATTGAACTGTACTGTCTCCTGTTATATTGTAAAGCGCTGAGCCAACTGTTGGCGTTCTATAAATCTTGTATTAGACTTAAAGCATTTCACCCACAATCAGCAGGTCACAGGTGCAACTTAAGGCTCCTGCAGGCTGTCTGTGTAGCATACCTCATACAGGCAGGCAATTACTGAATGACGGGAAGAATCGGTGAACTACCTAGAGAGCTCAAAAGCACCCTTGTAGTTCATTGAGAACTTCAAGTCATCAGCCGCAAAGGCTGTTGGTAGTTGTAGTTTACCATTCACAGAACTCTGTGAATGAATAACATGGCTAAGTGGGCGGAGCCTCGCTGCGGTTTTTTTTTTGTTTGTTTTTTACTTGCAACAGTGGGAAGATCCCCAGCCCGCTGTCACATCGGCCAGTCAGGAGATGGGGGCTGCCTATTTAGTAACATGTGGCACCCTTAATAGGAGTGTAACATGTTACTAAAGGTGCACCCTGAAAACCCATCTCTTCAGGGAAGCCTACCCCACTCTCACCTAACAACCGATCTCCTCCACTCCTCCTACCACTCCATCCCCCACAGCCATCTCCTCCTGTACCACTATCCCCTCCCTCCTAGATTGTAAGCTCGAAAGAGCAGGACCCTCGAACCCCTCGTGTATTGTATTGTTACTGTCTTGTCTCATGTTCTGTCCCCCTTGTTACTGTACAGCGCTGAGCATACCCTTTGGCGCTATATAAATACTGTATAATAAGAATAACTTATCCTTTTAAAGCCGTATTAAACCCATTTTTTTTTTTTTCTTACACTGTCAGTTTCTAATTTTTTTTTTTTTTTTTTTTTAATCACTTTTATTCCTATTCCAAGGGATGCAAACTTCCCTTGTGATAGAAATAAGCAGTGACAAGTCCTCTTTATGGGGAGATCTGGGGTCAATAAGACCCCATATCTCTCATCTACAATATAAAGCATTAGATTAAAAAAACAAACATTAATCTAGTGCTTTAAAAGGCTTTGTTTACATGGCGCCTGAACCGTAAGTGACGTAATGACATCGCTCTGGTCCTCCAAGGGCATAGAGATGGGTGGAGGCCATCTTTCCTTTACTGGTCTCTATGCCCAGCCACCAAGATCAGTGGGGTGGACAGGGACAGGGGATGTGGCTATTTTCCACACCTGTATCGGTGCCTATTTCTATATCGGCCAATCTGGGTATGTTCGGCCAAAATGTTTTGGCCACCGAAATTTTGGTGCATCCCTAGTTCTTATCCTTCCCCACTCCATCCAAAACTAGAAAAGAAGGTTTTGACTTGATATAAATTTTAATTATATAATAAAGTGACTCTAAAGTCAAGACATGTTTATCTTCTTGCATTCCCTGCATTAAGGTAAAACATGTCCCAGTAGTTATATGCCCCCCCTTTCCCCTACAGCACCCAACTCCCTATCTGGTTCCTGCGCTGTGCCTGTCTGCAGTGCCACTCTCCCCTCTCCTTGTTCTCACCAGACACAGAGACATTGGCTCCTGCTGCTGTCAATCAGATCCTGTGAGAACGGAGTGGAGCTGTGTGTGTCTACAGCTGCACACCTGCACAAGTGCCCCCATAGCTGCCAGCTTGCTATGGGGGCACTTGCAGAAGAGGAAGAGTGGAGAGAACCTGCAGCAAATGCTAGTAGAGGAGGATCAATTGGGGCCACCAGTACTATTGCACAGCACAGGTAAGTAAACCATCTTTTTATTTTGTGGGGAAAAAAATTGTCTTTATAACCACTTTAATGATTACAGAGCTGGATTCATGTTTATCTTTAATATCTGACTAGTGTTTAGCTTTAAGTCATTTTTTTTTATTAAAAATGGTTATTGCACGTAACAATGTTATGTTTTTATTTCAGATATCACATATAAGATCGTGCTGGGCTGTATATTTGTATTCGTATTCATTATTGGTTTAATCAGCTTGTTCATCATCCCTGATAAACCTCTTCACCTGGTTCTGTCTAGAATCAAGAATTGGCTGGATGGCCCTTATAGGATCCCCTCCCATGTACTGGATGTGAGTACACCAGATTCTATTATACAGATCCTCTCCATACAGTCCACATTGCTTTACCTCTCTGGTGATCTCTCCTGGGTCAGACAATGATCTTTGGTGACAATAAAATGCCAACTGAAGTGTTTAGTAGTATGTCCCACTTCTACCGCCACATATATTATACATCACGGCGATAAAAAGTTTATTCCCCGATTGGACTTATTCGTATGCGCATGCATTCGCATATCATGTTTTGTGAACATGCGCAAAACAGTGTTGCACATGTATACGGTTTTTTCACCGTGCATGCGGGGCATCTCATTCATTTTAATGGACTGCCCTGTGCTCATCAGAACACGGCAAAGTAACTCATGCATCTTTTTTAAGAATCAATTTTTACACAATCATTTTAATTGTGCATTTTCTCGTATTTGGTTTTCACATAAAAGACGCTTTTTTTTGGCCATGTTTGAAATGAATGGCTATGCAAGTGCAACATGCGGGGATTTTTTTTCGGGGGGGATTTTGCTAATGCTGAATTCATGCTGTGTGTGGTGACATGCACTTTACCGCATTGTAAAACGCCTTTCACTGTGGGGAAACACTTGATTCCTGTGTGTCCCATTCACACTGCAAAGCAGACTTGCTGCATTTTATCACAGCCCAGTGTGCTGAATCCCATGGCAATGTAAAGCACCGCAGTGCATCATGCTGCTGTGCATTACCATGAATGGAGTGTAGGTTTTGTATACTTTACATAAAGTTTGTACAAAAAAAAGGGGGGGAGCTGTGTGGTGCGCTGAATTGCACACCACACTGTCCCCTGCCGCATCCTCTAGTTCCTGTGTGAATTTACCCTAAATGTAGGCTAAATAAATTCCAGGTGCATCAAAACAGATGTTGTGCCAAGTCTGACTCTTGGGGGTTTATTTACTAAAGCTGGAGAGTCCAAAATCAGACTCCCTTCTGCATAGAAACCAATCAGCTTCCAGGTTTCATTGCCAAAGTTTCATTGAACAAGCTGAGGTTAGAAGCTGATTGGTTTCTATGCAGAAGGGAGTCTGATTTTGGACTCTACAGCTTTAGTAAATAAACCCCTTGGTGTCGGTGTGAAAGCAGTGGTCTCTCTGCAGGGGTCCCTGCTGAGTCTGAGCTAAAACTCTCTAATCTGCAGGGGGCATACGTTTTGATGACTGCAGCAATATAGGTCCAAAATAGCAGGTGGTGTTACCTCTGTAGAGAGACCACTGCTTCCACACAGAGAGCATGGGTCCTGCTGTGAACATGATAGTAGGGAACAGTGAGGACTAGTTCACATGTGCGGCAGCCGTTGCTTCCCCTCTGAAAAGCGAAGGCAGTAGAGCAGTGACAGCCAGGCATGTACTTTTATTTTTAAAACATTTTTTTGATAGCCAAATGGGGATTTTGTTTGTGAATACAGCGCCACAACTGAAAGCCAAGCGTTTGCAGCACAAACCCATTCACGTGAAAAGGCTGCGTTTGGCAGTACTACCTGCTGATTTTTACAGGGATATAATTTGGGTTGGGGCATTTGAACAACCCTGTGCCTCTATTTTAGATGAAACATAACGTTTTTGCCGCTTCCCCTCCGGCCGCCTATGTGGACAACACCTAAGGCTTTGCACGCATTTTGTTTTTTTCTTTTTTGCACCTAGAAGGTATGTAGCCGATTTATACTGAAAGTTCAGTTGGATGTTACATCTGTGATTGTCATGCTGTATAATGTACATCCTTAAATCTGTATGAACCATAAGAATTCGCACACCTTTTTTGTTTGTGTTTAGCTGATAGAAACTGCAGTTTGTTTTAGTAGCCAGCCATTGTGCAGAATGTCTCCTACACAGATCAGTTATCCATCTGTCAGTATGGGAGTTTATTGTAGGTGGAAGGGAAAATTATTATTATTATTATTATTATAATACAGGATTTAGGTTGTAAAGCGCAATTACAAATCATTTAACCAATTCCCGTCCGGCTGTTGTATATAAACGGCCGGACGGTGGCAGTGCAGGGTCAGGTGGCTGTTTATAAACAGCCTCCCCGCCCCCTGCTTGTGCGCGCTTCCTGGGAGCGCGCCACACCATGATCCAGTGCCCGCTGTGTCTTCCGGACGCAGTGGCACACCAATCGTCATACGGGACCTCTGTGCGAGGTCCAGATCATGTGATCACTGATTGGCCAATCAGTGATCACATGCAGAGTAGTAAGCAAGATGTCACTTCCTGACATTATTGCTTACTACGTGTGAAATCTGTGAATGATCACAGAGGTCACATGGTAAAAGGCTATTCACAACAGCCTTGTACCATGTGACAAGCTGTGACCAATCATAGCTCACACAGTAGTTCTCAATGGCTGCAAGAATACAGCCAGAGAGAATGAGAAATTATTGCTTTTACAGCCTTTATGGGTGTAAAAGCAATCGGTGTTAAAAAAAAAAAATAAAAAAAAAATCTTCATCACCCCCCACAAGTAGTACAGTGTCACCATGGTGACACTGTACTGCTAGGGTGACAGTATGTAAAAAAAATATAAGTAATATAAAAAAATAAAGTAAATGTTTAAAAGTTATAATTTTTGGTTATAAACTAATTTTGGATTTTTTTTTTGTCACTAAAAAGATATCAATAAATTTTGGCCAAGATTTATGATGAAATATTATTTACAAAATTTTATACAAAAAACTTTTTTTTTCACAATTTGTGGACTTTTTCATTTACATAGCAAAAAAAAAATAAAAATCCCAGTGGTGAATAAATACCACCAAAATAAAGCTTTATCGGTCTAAAAAAAAAAGCTAAATTCATATGGGTACAGACCGCGCAATTGTCATTCAAAGTGTCATAGCACTGAAAGCTGAAAAATGGCCTGGACAGGAAGAAGGTAAAATTGTCCGGACTTGAAGTGGTTAAAGGAGAAGTACCCCATATGGAAGAAAAATATATTTCAAATATATGTCAAAATATTTGGGAAAATATATTTCAAATACTACAATTTTTATTTATTTTTTTCAATAAATATATGAAATGCGTTTTTTTTATTACAAAATATATGAAATATTTTTACAAATACATTTCAAATATACTGTATGTCTTTAAAAATACAAATCTACATTTTTGGGATGCATTTGCAAATCTATGTAAAAATATGTTAAATTACTATTTTATATGTTAAAAACAAAATCTGAAAAATATTTAAAAAATATATTTTTCAGATTTGTTTTAACATCTAAAAAAGTCATTTTAACATTTTACATATATTTGTAAATGCATTCCAAAAAAGTAGATTTGTATTTTTAAAGACACAGTATATTTGAAAAATGTATTTTAAAAAATATTTTTCATATATTTTGTAATAACTCATTTCAACATACAGTATATATAGCAAGCATGCTGTACTGCATATACAGACTGATTTTACTGTTGTGGGTTTAGCAACACTTTAATCATGGAGTCTCCATTTCTCTTTGACAAATGGTTGCTTAGCGGGGACACACTCTTGGGTGGGCACCCAACAAATGCTGGAGGAATACCAAATAGCATTGAATGTTTTGGAGCGACATGTTTTTGCTGCTGGTTCTACTGTATGTTCAGTCTTGTGATTCAAACGCCTCTGCCTCACCATGGCCAAGAAGACATGGGAGCGCTGGATCGTTTAGACTTCTTCAAGCTTGAGACTAGTATAGGGGATTGCTTTTTCAGCAGCTCTTCAGGAAGGTCAGCGGGTATGTTGGATAGAAACCAGTATGTTTTTGTTGAAAGCCGTGTATAGTTAAGTTTTCAGGGGTTCGTAGGGTCCCCCTTCATCAGGATTTAGCAGACATTATAAAAAAAAGACTCCCCAAAGCTTTAGGAGAAGATTTTTTTATTTCTTCAGCTCGCTGTCCAGAACTCTTCTTATACATCCAACAAATGGTAATAAAAGTGAGCGCTGTTAAAAAAGCAGCTGAACACGCAAGGACACAAAATAAAACCTCGTCAAATATACACAAATAGTGCAGCGCTAAACTTAATACGAAATAAATAAAATTAAAATATATGTCCTAAATGTAGGATAAACCGTACAAGCGTGACAGTCTATGTAGTGTAAATATCACAGAATCTTCAATCCAGTGGTGGTGCTCCTAGTGGTAAAGTAAGAACTGCGCACTCACCAGAGGCGTAATAAAATTACGCGGTGTATAGGTCAACAAAGATCCCCTTCACAGGTCTGGGTCCAGGCTGGAACATGAGATGATTCCCCCTCCAGGAATATGGATATGAGCCCTCATGGGATGTAAATGGATCCAGCGAGCCAGAGGTCCCTTTAAGGGATAGGTGGGTATGGATGCCTGTATACAGGTGATTCCCTCTCTGGATGGATGGACAGGAGACTGGATTGTGGCAAGGCTCTATAAATGATAAAGCTTGACGATGTTGACTTTGTGTTTTTCTAAAACCTGAAGAATCTGTGCAGTGCTGGGGTCTACAACAAGGATCAGCGAGTGACAGCCATAAGCAATTAAACCTTGACAGCCCCAGTCCAGAGCCCCCTTGTTATGCTGGGTCAGAGCCCCTGTCAGGGTCCAGGTGGACAGCTTGATATTCACCATGAACGGGATCATTATGTCAAGGTTTAATTGCTTGTTCCAGCCTGGACCCAGACCTGTGAAGGGGATCTTTGTTGACCTATACATCATGTAATTTTCTTACGCGCTGGTGAGTGTGCAATTCTTACTTTACCACTAGGAGCACCACCACTGGATTGAAGATTCTGTGATATTTACACTACATAGACTGTCACGCTTGTACGGTTTATCTTACATTTAGGACATATATTTTAATTATATTTATTTCTTATTAAGTTTAGCACTGCACTATTTTGTGTATCTTCCTATACATCAGTCCAGCCTAAAGGTGTGTTTTTTTTTTTTTGTTTGTTTTTTTGTTAAATACCTGCAAAACCCTGCTGAAGGGTGAACCGAACCCTGAAATGTGTTTCTGTAACTGAATATGCCTTTCAGTAAAAACAGCCTCTGCGCCTTGGCACTTTCCAGGTTCACTCCATAGCCAGGATGGTGACACTCTCTCATTTCCTGGTCTTGCTATGTTACTTCATATAGCAACTCTTCACTTTCAACATGCTTGATGGACAATGAGTTGGCATCATTCCTTCTGTCCGGTGAGCAGGAAAGTGACCCAGGAAACTATTATTCTGACCCAGGAAATAGCGGAATCCTCTACATCAGTGGGCTCCAAGCTGTGGCCCGTCGGCCAGATGCGGCCTTTTGCTTGCCTTTGAGGCATTATTCCAGCCACTGAAACCAACAATGGGGCATTGATCTTCCCACCGACAGCAACGATGGGGCACTATTCCTTCTGATACCAATGATGGGACACTCTTCCTCCCACTGATACCAATGATGGGACACTCTTCCTCCCACTGATACCAATGATGGGACACTCTTCCTCCCACTGATACCAATGATGGGACACTCTTCCTCCCACTGATACCAATGATGGGACACTCTTCCTCCCACTGATACCAATGATGGGACACTCTTCCTCCCACTGATACCAATGATGGGACACTCTTCCTCCCACTGATACCAATGATGGGACACTCTTCCTCCCACTGATACCAATGATGGGACACTCTTCCTCCCACTGATACCAATGATGGGACACTCTTCCTCCCACTGATACCAATGATGGGACGCTCTTCCTCCCACTGATACCAATGATGGGACACTCTTCCTCCCACTGATACCAATGATGGGACGCTCTTCCTCCCACTGATACCAATGATGGGACGCTCTTCCTCCCACTGATACCAATGATGGGACGCTCTTCCTCCCACTGATACCAATGATGGGACGCTCTTCCTCCCACTGATACCAATGATGGGACGCTCTTCCTCCCACTGATACCAATGATGGGACGCTCTTCCTCCCACTGATGCCAATGATGGGACACTCTTCCTCCCACTGATGCCAATGATGGGACACTCTTCCTCCCACTGATACCAATGATGGGACACTATTCCTTCCATTGACACCAATGATGGGGCACACCTCCTCCCATTGACACCAATGATGGGGCACACCTCCCATTGACACCAATGATGGGGCACACTTCCTCCCACTGACACCAATAATGGGGCACTCTTCCACTGACACCAATGATGGTCCACTCTTCCTCCCACTGATACCAACTATTTCTACTCCAAATACAAAAGACATACCATTGTTTACTCCCACTGGGCACAGTCTGGCCCCCCCCGAAGTCTTTAGGACAGTAAACTGGCCCTTTTTGTTTAAAAAGTTTGGATACCCCTGCTCTACATGGTTGTGCAATCTGAAAAGGGTGTTTGAATCACATAACTGGCTGACCAAAATTTCAAATCCCTCGGCAGGTATAATACTTACAAGTACATGTTACAACCGCATGTTTAGCAGTTAAGATTGAGCTGCACTTTAAGTAGCATTTCATGTTAGACTTCAGTTTTTATTAGGAAGTCCTGTGTAGTCCCTCAATGGGTCACCTACGCTGTACCACCCACTGCTCATCTGTAACTTCATTGTAGGTTTGTAATAACTCCATTATGTGATTATCTGTCTCTTGCAGTATTTGGAAGATCCTCCTCCCTTGGTCCAGACAGAATGTACTCAGAGCACATTTGAAGAAGATCAATATGATCACATTTCTATTGTACAATTGGACCCTTTCCTGGATGTTAGTAAGGAAACCCGTCCCGATCACAACCAGTTGGGTTCAGAGAAGACCTGAGCGCTTGGTAGAGGGATAACCGTAATTGGAACAATGTACGAACCTGGAGCCTCATGCTGTATGTACAGAGTATGGACCACGGGCTGCACAGAGGATGCACTCGCCCAGCACTGCTACAAATCTGTACCTTGTACATCATGCAGGCCGGATGTATAAAGGATTCATAGGCTCCATCCTGGGAATCTAATGTATACATTAGGGGCAGCGGGCTGCTTCCAGTTTTATTGTCTTGCTATCTGTCCTGCAAGGAAAGATGTAAAGCTAATCAGCGATATGCACTATGCTCCTTAATATTTCATGTCAGTTTGTATGAACTTCACAGGTCCTTTTTTAGTCCTGGACGTTTCATAGGGGGTATGTGTGACATGCAACATGCAGACATAAATAAAGTGTTGAACAAAGCTTCAATAAAAAACTCTAGCCAAACATAAAAACATAGGTGAGATATATAGATCTATATGATTCTCTAATTCTCATTCTGTCCAGCCAGTCTTGTGATGCACACAGCCAAGCCACACTGCAGAGCCAAGCTGGTGACAGCAAATGAGCAATGTGACTTTGTGCAAGGAACAGAATTATGAATTTGGCAGGAAAAACGGTTCCCATATACTGTATGTATTTCAACGTTTGACTTACGTTCTGTTGTATGATCATTTTGTATGCTAGAGTGTAGCTACGCGTTTCAGTGCCTTTTCATTGTGGAACAGCATCTCATGGCACTCCTTCCAACAAGGCTTCACCTCTGAGTCAGAAGCAGAAATGCACTTAGGTGCCTACAGAGCTGCAAGTTACGTAATCAGCCAAGGATTCCTTTTGGGTGATTATATATGTATTTATTACTGTAGTGCACCTTAAAGCATACAGACCAGCAAGTGTGAAGAACAATGAGAGTTTTTATACCAAAGTCGTTAGTGCCAACAACATGAAGACTTCTATTTACTGGGAACTCTTTTATATGGTACATTGGGAAGGTGCATACACACTTTCTAGGGAATACAAACATTGTGAGAAATTACATTTTCTAATGTTTATGCTGTCTATTGTAATTGCTTCCTGTGTTCACCTACAGACTGCGAGTTCTAATCGTTATTTTATTTCATATTGATTTTCTCACTGTGAAATTGTTATTTGGTGGAAATAAAGAAATCATGGTATTCTTAGTAATCGCTACCTCATGAGTCATTTTATCATCTTGAAAGGCTCTTTTTTCCTGATTTCCTCAATAGACACCTCATTGAAATTCGGTTATGGACCGCTTGGAGCCAGCAGTATTGTAAGGAGAGATCACCAGCGTGTTTGGTGTGAAATTACGATTTCTTTTTTTTTTTTTTTTTCAAACTTTTACTGAAAAATGAAGGGAAATACAGGAGCAAAGAGCAGGGCAGTAGACAATCATACAAATGGTTACAAGAAAAATGTACATTGTTCATATACAGCATACACAATAGCATTACATCTTTATAGCCCTTTTGTTGCAGAGTTTTAAGATCACATCCGTAAAAATTTTTTACAAAGTATGTAGCGGTTGAGTAGAGGAAACAAAAGTCAGAGAAGGGAAAGAAAAGAAGAGCAGAACACACAATAGGAATGATAACAGTTGCAGTTGGGCCATCAAGTTCCATTTTAACAATCAACTAGCCGTAATGTATCAGATTTGTAAAAGTCTGTTCGTTATTAATCTTGGAGGTGCCAAGCTGGGCGTATCTAGCCAGTTCTGCCAGATTAGCTCAAATTTACGTGGGGCATTATGGTGACGATAGGTAATTTGTTCTTTTAAAAGGGGAAAATTAACATACTCCACCCAACATTTCTTAGAAGGTATTGTATCTAGCTATTGGTTTTCTTGCTAAGTACAAGAGATGAGTAATCATGATGTAGATACCCGGAGAGTACAGCTCGGGGTCCAGCGCTCCCAATAGACACACTAATGGATCCGAAGGGACAGGAGTCTGGGAGAGGGAAGACACAGCCCCCAGAACTCCCAATATATTGCTAATTTTGGACATCTCCAAATCGTCTGAATAAAGTCCCCTCTGTGTGCCATACAGTTAGGGCACAAAGGTGTATCTCTCCTGCCCCATTCAAACAATCTAACCGGTGTTCGGTATGCCCTATGAAGGATAAATAGTTGGGATAACTTGTGTGAGGCCGACGGATGATACAGGTACTGACTCCAATGCCAAATCCCAACGATCACCCCCCTATCTCCCCCAGATCTGTAACCCACTGGGCCCTAGCTTTCAAACTCGCATGGTCCTGGGGAAATTACTATTTCTTATAAAATACCTACAAAAGAAATAACGTGCTGAACACATTTTTATGGTGTTTAGCAAATTGAAAATTTCTGTTTGAAAAGAGAAAATAATGAATGCTAATGTTAATAATGTAGCTTTATGCTTTTATGAACAGAGCGTTAACCATATATACAGTAAGTGTGTTTTATTTATATATATATATATATATATATATATATCTCTCTCTATATATATATCTCTCACTGAAGAAATGACACTTTGCTACAATGTGACGTAGTGAGTGTACAGCTTGTATAACATGTAAATTTGCTGTCCCCTCAAAATAACTCAACACACAGCCATTAATGTCTAAACCGCTGGCAACAAAAGTGAGTACACCCCTAAATGAAAATGTCCAGATTGGGCCCAATTAGCCATTTTCCCCTCCCTGGTGTCATGTAACTGGTTAGTGTTACAAGGTCTCAGGTGTGAATGGGGAGCAGGTGTGTTACATTTGGTGTTATCGCTCTCACTCTCTCCTACTGGTCACTGGAAGTTCAACATGGCACCTCATGGCAAAAAAGAACTCTGAGGATTTGAAAAAAAGAATTGTTGCTCTACATAAAGATGGCCTAAGCTATAAGAAGATTGCCAAGACCCTGAAACTGAGTTGCAGCACGGTGGCCAAGACCATACAGCGGTTTAACAGGACAGGTTCCACTCAGAACAGGCCGCGCCATGGTCGACCAAAGAAGTTGAGTGCACATGCTCAGCATTATATGCAGAGGTTGTCTTTGGGAAATAGATGTATGAGTGCTGCCAACATTTCTGCAGAGGTTGAAGGGGGGGTTCAGCCTGTCAGTACTCAGACCATACGCCGCACATTGCATTAAATTGGTCTAGATGGCTGTCGTCCCAAAAGGAAGCCTCTTCTAAGGATGATGCTCAAGAAAGCCCGCAAACAGTTTGCTGAAGACAAGCAGACTAAGGACATGGATTACTGGAACCATGTCCTGTGGTCTGATGACACCAAGATCAACTGATTTGGTTGAGATGGTGTCAAGCGTGTGTGGCGGCAACCAGGTGAGGAGTACAAAGACAAGTGTGTCTTGCCTACAGTCGAGCATGGTGGTGGGAGTGTCATGGTCTGGGGCTGCATGAGTGCTGCCGGCACTGGGGAGCTACAGTTCATTGAGGGAACCATGAATGCCAACATGTACTGTGACATACTGAAGCTGAGCATGATCCCCTCCCTTTGGAGACTGGGCCACAGGGTAGTATTCCAGCATAATGACTCCAAACACATCTCCAAGATGACCAGTGCCTTGCTAATGAATCTGAAGGTAAAGGTGATGGACTGGCCAAGCATGTCTCCAGACCTAAACCCTATTGAGCATCTGTGGGGCATCCTCAAACGGAAGGCGGAAGAGCGCAAAGTCTCTAACATCCACCGGCCCCGTGATGTCGTCATGGAGGAGTGGAAGAGGACTTCAGTGGCACCTGTGAAGCTCTGGTGAACTCCATGCCCAAGAGGGTTAAGGCAGTGCTGGAAAATAATGGTGGCCACACAAAATATTGACACTTTGGGCCCAATTTGGACATTGTCACTTAGGGGTGTACTCACTTTTGTTGCCAGCGGTTTATACATTCATGGCTGTGTGTTGAGTTATTTTGAGGGGACAGCAAATTTACATGTTATACAGCTGTACACTCACTACGTCACGTTGTAGCAAAGTGTCATTTCTTCAGTGTTGTCACTTGAAAAGATAGAATAAAATATTTACAAAAATGTGAGGGGTGATCTCACTTCTGGCAGATACTGTGTGTGTACACACACGCACGCACACTTTATTAGGTCCACCTTGCTAGTACTAAGAATATCTCCCCCACACCATTACACCACCATCCACCTGAACCGTTGATACAAGGCAGGATAGATCGATGCTTTCATGTTGTTTCCGCTGAATCACGACCCTGCTATCTGAATGTCATAGCAACTAGTCTGCTCATTCTCTGACACCAACAAGACATTTTCATCCACACAACTGGCGCTCACTGAATATTTTCTCTTTTTGGGACCATTCTCTATAACCTCTATAGATGGCTGTGCATGAAAATCCCAGCAGGTCAGCAGTTTTTGAAATACTCAGACCAGCCCGTCTGGCACCAACAACCATGCCACGTTAAAAGTCACTTTAATCCCCTTTCATCTCCAATCTGATGGTCAGTTTGAACTTCCAAGTCATCATCACCACTTCTACATGCATTGAGCTGCTGCCATGTGATTGGCTGATTAGCACTTTGTGTTACTAAGCAATTGAACAGGTGTACCTAATAAAGTGGCCGGTGAGTGTATGTGTGTATATGTATGTACAGGTGAAACTCGAACAATTAGAATATCGTGCAAAAGTTCATTTATTTCAGTAATACAACTTAGAAGGTGAAACTAATATATGAGATAGACTCATTACATGCAAAGCAAGATAGTTCAAGCCGTGATTTGTCATCATTGTGATGATTATGGCTTACAGCCTTACAGTGATGAAAACCCCAAATCCACAATCTCAGAAAATTAGAATATTACATGCAATCAATAAAACAAGGATTGTACATAGAACAATATCGGACCTCTGAAAAGTAGAAGCATGCATATGTACTCAGTACTTGGTTTGGGCCCCTTTTGCAGCAATTACTGCCTCAATGCGGCGTGGCATGGAAGCTATCAGCCTGTGGCACTGCTGAGGTGTTATGGAAGACCAGGATGCTTCAATAGCGGCCTTCAGCTCTTCTGCATTGTTCGGTCTCATGTCTCTCATCTTTCTCTTGGCAATGCCCCATAGATTCTCTATGGAGTTCAGGTCAGGTGAGTTTGTGGTTCCTCTTCATTTCGTTTATCGGTCATGCTGAAAAACGGCCGATTTTCAAAATCATTGGTGGCAACATCGGATTACAGAACGAACGATGTTTCATTTTTCAGATGAAAAATCGGCCGATAAACGAACCGTCTATGGACTGCATTAGTGCGGCAATCTCCATATTGTGTTCTGACAGAAGGACCACCCCCCTCCCCCGGGAGAACACACTGATCAGTGCTCACAGCCCTTGGCTGTTGGTGGATTGTTGGTCTTCCACCATGTTCCTTTGACAAAAGCTGATCATTGGACAGGCAGCTGTACACACGGTCCGAATGTCAGGCGGTTCCTGCTGAACAAATATTTGGATTTTGTGGACCCAGCATTACTTAGTAGTAGATGGTCACATTAGGAGGCTATACTTCATTATATGAAAGATATTTCACCCTCATCCAAGCTACTTCCTCGGCTCTAAGTGTCAGATCTATACCCTGTCATTTACAGCCAGGTGGGTGACATATTTACCTTTATCCAATCACCAAGGGAAGTGTCAAGGCAGATGCTGATTGTCCAAGAACATAATGATGGTGTGAAAGTATGTGAACCCCTCCCCCCCAGTTCCATTTCCATAATGAAATGAAGTGTTTCAGAATTTCATGGCTAAAGGTGTAATATATTGTCAGATCCCCAGGGTAAATATAGATAAAAGATCATTAGATGTGGGTGGTTGATGGTGTTGAATGGCCTCCCATCCCAGTTTCGTGTGCTGGAAAAGGTATCAAGCAGTGTGCAGAGGGTTCTTCGTCGAGTCTTCATGTTGGGCTAAAGACACAGAAAAGTAGTGCAGGAACATTTTGTGTAGCAGCGACTTTAGTCGCAGAAATTAAGACGGCACCCAATGAACTGAATGTGTTTTTACTTGTCTTGTGACTTTCTGTGTCGCAGGTCCCAGCAAGTTGCACCAGAAGTCACAGTAGTGTGAACCAGGACTAAATGAAGGAGTGGGTGTATCTAATGGAGCTTTGATCAGAGCAAAGCAAATATGCTGATTCTAACGTGTGTGGAAATTAAAGTGTTACTAAACCCAGGACCCTGCATTCACTATATCTGGTCTCCCTGGACCCTGCATTCACTATATCTGGTCTCCCTGGACCCTGCATTCACTATATCCGGTCTCCCCGGACCCTGCATTCATTATATCTGGTCTCCCCGGACCCTGCATTCACTATATCTGGTCTCCCCGGACCCTGCATTCATTATATCTGGTCTCCCCGGACCCTGCATTCACTATATCTGGTCTCCCAGGACCCTGCATTCACTATATCCGGTCTCCCCGAACCCTGCATTCACTATATCTGGTCTCCCCAGACCCTGCATTCACTATATCCAGTCTCCCACAGTACACACAACATGGAAATGTAATTATTTTAGAAGATATAAACTGCTAAATACCTTTTCTCTTCAGCAGTTAGAGCAGTCTTGTGACTTCTATCAGTGTCCAGCTGAGCACTGGTTAAAGCTTGTAGGAGTTTTCATTCTGCTCTAGGAGGATGCAGACCCCCTGACCTCTGTCTGGACAGTGCTAATTGGCCCTGTGTTGATCACATGCACCCTCCCAGGAAAAAAAACAACCTCTAGCAATACACACCAAACTGAGCATGTGCACGATATGACTTATCAGGAGATAAGGGGAACGTGGAAGACGGGGAGGATGAGAGAAGACAGAATCAAACAGCGATTTTACACAGTGCATTGGATTAACCCCTTAGGTTCCACAGTGAGTATAACCAGCACGCTTTACTGCATCTACAGACTGATTTTACTGTTGTGGGTTTAGTAACACTAAAAAACTCCTTGACTTCAGGTGGTTAAGGTACCTGAAGTGGAACAATGACTTTCTTACTACCTTTGTTGTGCAGAGCCTTTGGAGAATTCACTAATTAGTTCCCAGCAGTCCTTCAGAGAGAACTGGATTCCGCAGACAACAAAAGCTTTTTTTTTCTCAGATGTTTTTATAATAATATAAAATTAGAGTGCCGTGCCAGGAAATGTGCTGCCAGTCGGTGATACCATCCTATGTGTAGGTAATGTTCTCATGCTGCAACAGGAGTGTTCCAATATCTGGGCCTGGCTCCAATCTAAATAACATCATGTCATAAATGATGAGGCGGAAGTGTTATGAAATGTTATGAATACCTTTTTCGGGAACATGTGATTACCTGCAATTAGAACATATAGATTATTTCCAGGCAAGAGATAAAATCATTCAATGAACTGTCAATGTATACCTGAAAACTCCTGGCACCCGAATCCACATAGCAACCTTTACACTCTCTGGAGGAAACCTGATAACATGCAATGTGAAGATCTACTTGCCTGCACCTGTTTTGTTAAAGGGTAATTCCACTTTCATAAAAAAAAATAGCAAATAATAAAAAAAAAATAATAATTGTTATTGGGTAGCTCCACTTTCATGAATAAAAGGTAGTAAATTTAAAAAAAAATTGTTAAAGGGTAATTCCACTTTTGTGGAAAAAAATAGCAAATAACAAAAAAAAAAATAAGAATTGTTATTGGGTAACTCCACTTTTGTGAATAAAAGATAGGAAATTAAAAAAATTTGTTAAAGGGTAATTCCACTTTCGTGGGAAAAAATAGCAAATGATAAAAAAGTAATAATTGTTATTGGGTAGCTCCACTTTCATGAATAAAGATAGCACATTTTAAAAAAAAATTGTTAAAGGGTAATTCCACTTCTGTGGAAAAAAATTACAAGTAATAAAAAATAATAATACTTGTTATTGGGTAACTCCACTCTCGTGAATAAAAGACAGGAAATTAAAAAAAAATTGTTAAAGGGTAATTCCACTTTCGTGGAAAAAAATAGCAAATAGCAAAGAAGAATAAGAATTGTTATTGGGTAACTCCACGTTCGTGAATAAAAGATAGCAAATTAAAAAAAAATTGTTAAAGGGTAATTCCACTTTTGTGGAAAAAAATAGCAAATAATAAAAACAAATAATAATTGTTATTGGGTAGCTCCACTTTCATGAATAAAAGATAGCACATTTAAAAAAAAAAAATTGTTAAAGGGTAATTCCACTTTTGTGGAAAAAATTACAAATAATAAAAAATAAAAATACTTGTTATTGGGTAACTCCACTATCGTGAATAAAAGATAACAAATTAAGAAAAAAAATTGTTAATGGGTAATTCCACTTTTGTGGAAAAAAATAGCAAATGATAAAAAAGTAATAATTGTTATTGGGTAACTCCACTTTCATGAATAAAAGATAGCAAATAAAAAAAAATTTGTTAAAGGGTAATTCCACTTTTGTGAAAAAAAAGTACAAATAATAAATAATAATAATAATTGTTATTAAGTAACTCCACTTTTGTGAATAAAAGATAGCAAATTAAAAAAAAATTGTTAAAAGGTAATTGCACTTTTGTGGAAAAAATTACAAATAATAAATAATAATAATAATTGTTATTAAGTAACTCCACTTTTGTGAATAAAAGATAGCAAATTAAAAAAAAATTATTAAAGGGTAATTCCACTTTTGTGGAAACAAATAGCAAATAATAAAAAAATAATAATAATTGTTATTGGGTAACTCCACTTTCGTGAATAAAAGATAGCAAATAAAAAAAAATTGTTAAAGGGTAATTCCACTTTTGTGGAAAAAAGTACAAATAATAAAAAATAATAATTTTTATTAAGTAACTTCACTTTTGTGAATAAAAGATAGCAAATTTAAAAAAAAATTGTTAAAGGGTAATTCCACTTTTGTGGAAAAAAATAGTAAATAAAAAAAAAATATATATATATATATATTGTATACAATTAGGACACAAGTCACATTGTAGTTGAATGTTATTAAAAGTTACCTTGTCTTTTCAATCTGCAGTGCTATACTTTTCTGTAAAATGCAAGGCAATATGGCTACCTGAGGTGTTCTGTACCCAGAAACATCTTTTCCTGCTTGTGTAATTGGTTTTCCCAGAAGTCTGCACTAAGATACAAATCAGATTTCAGGCATCCCCGCAACAAAAATGTGATTCTAACGTGTGTGGAAATGAAAGTGTTACTAAACCCAGGACCCTGCATTCACTATATCCGGTCTCCCCGGACCCTGCATTCACTATATCTGGTCTCCCCGGACCCTGCATTCCCTATATCTGGTCTCCCCGGACCCTGCATTCCCTATATCTGGTCTCCCCGGATCCTGCATTCACTATATCCGGTCTCCCCGGACCCTGCATTCACTATATCTGGTCTCCCCGGACCCTGCATTCCCTATATCCGGTCTCCCCGGACCCTGCATTCCCTATATCTGGTCTCCCCGGACCCTGCATTCACTATATCTGGTCTCCCCGGACCCTGCATTCACTATATCCGGTCTCCCCGATCCCCTGCATTCACTATATCTGGTCTCCCCGGACCATGCATTTACTATATCCGGTCTCCCCGGACCCTGCATTCCCTATATCTGGTCTCCCCGGACCCTGCATTCACTATATCCGGTCTCCCCGGACCCTGCATTCACTATATCTGGTCTCCCCGGACTCTGCATTCACTATATCCGGTCTCCCCGGACCCTGCATCCACTATATCTGGTCTCCCCGGACCCTGCATTCACTATATCCGGTCTCCCCGGACCCTGCATTCACTATATCTGGTCTCCCCGGACTCTGCATTCACTATATCCGGTCTCCCCGGACCCTGCATCCACTATATCTGGTCTCCCCGGACCCTGCATTCACTATATCCGGTCTCCTTGGACTCTGCATTCGCTATATCTGGTCTCCCCGGACCCTGCATTCACTATATCTGCTCTCCCCGGACCCTGCATTCACTATATCTGCTCTCCCCGGACCCTGCATTCACTATATCTGGTCTCCCACAGTACACACAACATGGAAATTTAATTATTTTAGTAGATATAAACTGCTAAATACCTTTTCTCATCAGCAGTCAGAGCAGTCTTGTGACAGTGTCCAGCTGAGCACTGGTTAAAGCTTGTAGGAGTTTTCATTCTGCTCTAGGAGGATGCTGAACCCTTACCTCTGTCTGGACAGTGCTAATTGGCCCTGTGCTGATCACATGCACCCTCCCAGGAAAAAAAACAACTACTAGCAATACACACCAAACTGAGCATGTGCACGATATGACTTATCAGGAGATAAGGGGGGGGGAATGTGGAAGACGGGGAGGATCAGAGAAGAGAGGATCAAACAGCGATTTTACACAGTGCATTGGATTAACCCCTTAGGTTCCACAGTGAGTATAACCAGCATGCTTTACTGCATCTACAGACTGATTTTACTGCTGTGGGTTTAGTAACACTAAAAAACTCCTTGACTTCAGGTGGTTAAGGTACCTGAAGTGGAACAATGACTTTCTTACTACCTTTGTTGTGCAGAGCCTTTGGAGAATTCACTAATTAGTTCCCAGCAGTCCTTCAGAGAGAACAGGATTCCGCAGACAACAAAAGCTTTTTTTTTCTCAGATGTTTTAATAATATAAAATGAGAGTGCCGTGCCAGGAAATGTGCTGCCAGTCGTTGATACCATCCTATGTACTGTGTAGGTAATGTTCTCATGCTGCAACAGGAGCGTTCCAATATCTGGGCCTGGCTCACTAAGATACAAATCAGATTTCAGGCATCCCTGCAACAAAAATGTGATTTCTATTGAGAATATTTCAACAAAAATGACATCTAAAGGGATGCAGACCCTGCCACTTTCCTCAGAGCCCTGCAGGTACAGCAGCTGATTGATAATTATAAAATCACTCCCATACAGATTCACTTTGCACATGGACACTGACAAACAAACAGCTTTTTCTTCAGAATACCAAAAGGTAGGAATCTGCAACACAGTTTGTTAAAACCCTTGCAATGCACATAGATCACCCAGAGGGGAAAGTTTTTTTCTCAAAAAAAGTGCAGTTACTCTAACTAATGCTCTACTTAGAAGAAAATGAAATGGATGAAGTATGACCCCCTCCATAGCAGGATAAAACCTACCACTTCTGCTTTTAGTGGATATTTTCTTGCCATTGCACACAATGCAATATTAGACAGCGATGGCCCTTTTTTCCATCCACCCTGTGGTTTCTGCACGTTAATGTCATGTTGTTCTAGTATGCATTAGAGATGCGCACAACAAAAAAATTTGCTTCGTTATTTTTCCGATTCGTTTGTCAAGTCAATCATTTTGTTTTGTTATTTCATCATATTCATTATGTTAGAATGATTCGTTTTCAGACTGTGTTTTGTATATTCAGATGCGTTTAGAAATCTGTTGTTTCAACTCGATGCGTATTTTCAGAAGTTATTTCAGAAGAGTCAGATTCATTCATTATGTCATGTTATTTTTGCGACTGGCTTGTGACTTTGCTGCAACTTGCTTGCGACTTGGGCGAATCATAACAATACAGAGTGTGACATGTTCTTGGACTTACAAAAGATATTTCATGAACCTATAGGTCAGCCTTTCTCAACCAGGGTGCCTTGAGGTTTCTTCAGGGGTGCCTTGGCAAAATGTCTCAAAATTGCATAAAAACTTGTATACCAGCCAGCGGGTGGATCAAGCCTGCCTTTTAGTTACACAAAGCCACAGGTTTTCATTGTGCACCATTACAACCCTCTAACCGCCGGCATCCTGACAACCAATGACATCATCAGCTGATAAAGAGGATGTCAGCTGCCTGCACAGCATCCTAGTTTGACCCTCCCCTGCCCCTCTCCATCAGTGTTGGGGTCACATTAGCTCAGTGATGGAAAAAAACCGAGGGAGAAGAGAAACAATGGAATACTAGTCAGTACCAGTGTGAAAAAGTGTATTTGCTTTGGAAGAATAAATCACCTCTAATGTTGGGTGTCCTACATGTGTGGATGTTGCTGCGTTATATAAAACTATTAGAATAGTTTTTCACATTTTAGAATGGGGTGCCTCAAGGCTGTCCATATTTTTAAAGGGTGGCTCGGAACTGTCCAAAATTTCAGAGGGTGCCTCGACTGGAAAAAGGTTGAGAAACACTGCTATAGGTAAGCCTTTTTGTAGGCTTACCTATAGGTAAAAATAAAAAGCAGACTTTACTATGGCTTAAAAAAGTGAAAAAAAAGGTATTTATAATGTTCATAATTCTTTTATATCTGTACACAAATGTTTTACCTTTCATTTCTATTTTAAACTGAATGGGTCGTTTTGCAAGGTGAGGGTTACATACACTTTATTACTACATCGTTTGACTACATTTTAGACAATTTTTCACTTTCAAACTTGTCCACCATGACTGTGCCTCATTGCATAAAACCGGCTCCATAAAGTCATGCTTTAATGGTTTTAGTATGGAGGAACTTAAAGAGGAGTTCCGCCCCCCAAAAAATTAAAAGTCAGCAGCTACAAATACTATGACTTTTAAAATTAGGGTGCTTACCTGTCCAGGCATCCAACAGTGTCCTCACCTGAGCCGATTCTTCAATCGGCTATCGGGCGCTGGCAGTCTACAAATACTATGGCTGCTGACTTTTAATATTTATTTATTTCAGGTACTTATATAGCACCATCAATTTACGCAGCACTTTACATATATATTGTACATTCACATCAGTCCCCAACCCTCAAGGGGTGTACAATCTAAGGTTCCTAACCTACATTCATACACACACATACTAGGGCCAATTTAGACAGGATCCAATTAACCTACCTGTATGTCTTTGGAGTGTGGGAGGAAACTGGAGTTCCCGGAGGAAACCCACGCAGGCACAGGGAGAACATGCAAACTCCAGGCAGATGGTGCCGTGGTTGGGATTCGAACCAATGACCCTAGTACTGCCAGGCGGAAGTGCTAACCACTAAGCCACTGTGCCACCCCTGGTGCTTACCTGTCCAGGCATACAGTGGTGTCCTCACCTGAGCCAATTCTTCAATCGGCTATTGGGTGCTGGCGCCGCCATCTTGACTAAGGGAAACCGGCAGTGAAGCCTACAGCCAGTTTCCTACTGTGTATGTGCGCAGTTCACAGCACTTTGTAAATGGGCCTCAGTCTTCTGGGACTCATGAAGTGTCCCTGAAGGCTGTGGGGGAAGGAGGAAGGGCTGAAGAGCCTGAAGTGGGAGCAGGTACCTGTCAAAATCAGGTAGCCGCTCCCCCCTCCTCCCCAAAAGGTGCCAAATGTGGCAGCGGGGGAAGGAGGCAGACAAGAGGAGCTTCCCCTTTTGGGTGGAACTCCGCTTTAAGGGGGCATGCACCAAGCCTCAACCGTAATGAACACCTATGGGATGAATTGGAACACCAACTGCAAGACGGGTCTTCTCATCCAACATACGTACTTGACTTCACAAATGCTCCTTTGGCTGAATGGGCACGTTCCCACAGGCACTCTCCAAAATCTTGTGGAAAGCCTTCCCAAAAGATTGGAGGCTGTCATAGCCACACCGGAAGGGGGTGTGCAACTCCATAATGATGCCAATGGTTTTGAAATGGGATTTCCAACAAGCCCATATACAGTGGGGATCGAAAGTTTGGGCACCACAGCTAAAAATTTGTATTAATGTGCATAAAGAAGCCAAGGAAAGATGGAAAAATCTCCAAAAGGCAACAAATTGAGCTTGACATCACCTGGTCTTCCTAGACGAAGATTGAGAACAATCCATGACACTGGCAGGTCTCAGCTTTGCAAAGGGGGCAGTGCATGCTATAAATTCTGCAGGGTGCCCAAACTTTTGCAGACGCCATTTCTTTGTTTTCTGTTATTTTGAAAGTGTAAATGATGGAAATAAAATCTAACTTTTGTTGACATATATTATAAGAATGTCTAATCTGTAATTTGATGCCTTTTGGAGATTTTTCCATCTTTCCTTGGCTTCTTTATGCACATTAATACAAATTTTTAGCTGGGGTGCCCAAACTTTCGATCCCCACTGTAGGTGTGATGGTCAGGTGTTCACAAACCTTTGATAATATAATGTATATAGCTAAAAAAAAAACCTTTAATTTCATGCATAAGACAGTCATGTTTCTTTTGGAAAAAAAAATATATTTATTTATAAAAAAAAAAATCATTGTTAATTGCACACACCATAGAAAGTCTTTAGTTACTGTGGAACAAAAAAACAAAAAAGACATAGATAACAGTGTCAGCTTAATAATGGCAATCAGTCAGATTCTTTATTGTCTAAATAGAGATACAGAGCTGGAATCTGATTGCTTGCTTTGGGTCATTCGGATATAAAAGCTTTTTATTACTGTGCAAAGGTAAAATGTACAAGAAAAAATAGTGTCATTACTTGTATGTATATACTGTACATTTTAAAGACATTTTCATAACTTAACACAAATGTCTGAAAGAAAAAAGTCGGAAAAGTCAGAAGTGAACAAGCCTTTGGCTTTATTCAATGAAGAGTTCTTACTGTTAAAGTGAACCTGTGCTGTTATCATGCAGGGAAAAGCAACACAATCATTTTTTCTTCATCCCCAAAATCATTTATTTACCTTAATTGTGCTCCCCTGTCTCTCTCTTCTACCATGGGGTGTGAGGAAGGACAGCCCTGTGTAAGTCTGTGTTTAACCGTTTCAATACCGGGCAATTTTACACCTTCCTGCCCAGGCCAGTTTTCAGGTTTCAGCGCTCTCACACTTTGAATGACAATTGCGCGGTCATACAACATTGTACCCAAACTAAAATTTGATCATTTTCTTCACACAACTAGAGCTTTCTTTTGGTGGTATTTAATCACTGCTGGGGTTTTTATTTTTTGCTAAATTAACAAAAAAAGACCAAAAATTTTGAAAAAAAACCACATTTTTCTTTGTTTCTGTTATAAAAGTTTACAAATAAATAATTGTTCTTCATAAATTTAGGCCGAGATGTATTCTGCTACATGTCTTTGGTGAAAATAACCCAAATTAGGATGTATTTTTTAGTTTGTAGGAAAGTTATAGAGTTCACAAACTATGGTATAGATCTGAATATTGATCAATCCTGATGTACTGACAGCCAATCTAATATCTTGAGGTCCAAGAATGTCAGAACAGTACAGATATCCCCCAAATGACCCCTTTTTGCAGAGTAGACAGTCCGACGTACTTCATAAGAGGCATGGCGAGTTTTTTGAAGTTGTATTTTTTTGTCATAATTTTTCGGAAAATTAAAAAATTAAAAAAATTATTTTCACTATTTTTTATTTACATACTGTCACCAGTGCAGTACAGCGTCATCATATAACTGCCATGGCGGTGAACAGCGACACTGACTGGTGACAGTATGAAAAAAATATATATATATTTTTTTTTTTTTTATTTTTTTTTTATTATATTTAATTTTTTATTACATTTTTTTAAAGATTTTTTTTCATATTTTACTATGACCAAAATAGTACAATGTTACCATAGGAACACTGTACTACTTTGGGGAAGTGATCAGTTTTTTTTTTTTTTTTGTTTTTTTTTTTTACACAATTTGCTTATAGCAAAGAATTACTTTGCTATAAGCAAGCATTTACCTGAATGAAATCGATTCATTCAACTTTTTTTTTTTTGTGCTTAGCTGTGATTTGGTCACAGCTAATCACATGACATGTGCATGTGATTAGCTGTGACCATTCACAGCTAGGCACTAGTATACAATGGATGGCATCATGAATGAAGCCATCCATTGTATACAACTGTCATGTGACCTGCTGTGATTGGTCACAGCAGGTCACATGGTACCGGCAACGGGAGCCGGTACTCGGATCTGTCATCGGCCGTGTCCGAGGTGCACGGGCGGTGACAGATCGCACTGCTGCGTCGCTCTGCAACCGCGCAAACCGCGCATGTGCGGGAGCACGCCAAATGGCGTGCACCCGGAAAGCTGCAGCGCTTTTCAAGCCGCCAAACGGCCATTGGCCGGGCGGCTAATGGTTAAGCTGACCATACATGACTCGACTTTGGGACGGTTCCTGTGAATTGGCCAAAAAAGAGAGCCATGGGTGGCCCTGTCAACACCACCCAGCTTGACAAACTTCAATTGGGATAACAAAGGAGCCGAGTGACAAATGTCAGCCAAATAGTAACTACAGCCAATCAGCTGTAGTCATTGTTCAGGTATTCTGACAGCTTCGGGTGTCAGCTGCTAGAATACAATAGGCAACAGCAGGAGATTCGTCCATCACATGGATGGGAACATCATTCATTTCTCTTGTTCAGCCTGATGGGTAGAATGAAAAGCCTTTAAATTTGTGGCCAGCTTTACAAAAAGCTTCCCATCTTCCTCCATGTGACACCCGTGGAACATCACCAAGCACTACTGCATAGGTTGAGTCCCCAGCTACTCCAGTTTTGGAAGCAGCAGGCATTTCCCGACAGGCTGAATGGAGCACAGAAAAGGTAAGCATGTGGCATCTTCCACCCCTTAGGGCTCGTTCACACTTGACTTTATATCTAACTCTTGCCAAGCGCCCCTATAGCGTTTGACAAGCGTTAGGGAAGCGTTTTTAACACTCCTTAAACGCTCCCCAAATGCCCTATGCGCGGCTTTGATGCGTTTGATAGGCGTTTGTCAAGCGTTAAAACCACACCACAAACGCCTATAATAAAGTTAAATGGTATTAACGCTCTGCAAACGCCCCACAAACGCCTGCCAGGCGTTTGAGGAGCGGCACCATAGACTTGAAATGGAGACTTCAACTCCTCCTGACTCAACATGAGGTGTCAGTTTTGCCGTGACGCGACTCTAACGCTTCAGTGTGAACAGCACTGTGTGCTGCCATGTGCAGAATTTTCATAGGCGTCTGAGAAGCGTTAAAAATGCTTCCCAAACGCCTGTCTGACACCTGCTGACAAAGCTAGTGTGAACGTAGCCTAACACTATCTCAAAGAGATCTCCTGTGGTCACCTTCGCCCATTTTCCAAACCACATTGAAATACCAGCAGCTGGCGCCATATTTATACTAGTGTGCACCACATTGTTCACCAACTTTTTATTTGTCCCCTCCCAAATCCTGTGTATGCACCATTGCAAGTTGGCGGGAGGAGCATTCACAAGACCTGGCTGCACTGACCGAGCCTCCTTGTCGGCAGGCTGGAAGGTGCTATGGATAACCAACGTTATAAATGCAGAAAAAACGGAAGATTAAGTTGTGTTGGTAACTATGGATTTGGAAGTCCAAACGGATATTTGCATAGAAAGGACAGCACTGCTTTTTGCAAATACCAAGGGCAGAAAATACATAACTGAAATCTTTGATCTCATTTTAGGAGAAAAACATCAGATTGCTTGCAAAAGGGGTACTGCTCCTAATAACCAGTAATCAGTGGTGTATTTGCCCTAGGCAACACAAAAATCGCCCCCCCCCCCCCCGGGAGAGACCCTGACACTGACCATCTCCCACGAAGAGAGCCTGACATTGACCAACAACACCCCAGCCCCCCCACCCCCACTCTAGAGAGCCTTCCACTACCACCGCCCCCCATACACTGACAACCCCCCCACCCAGCGAGAGAGAAGACACTCACCTTCACACCTCTGTACATCCCCGGGAACAAGAGTCGGGCTCTGCATACACCATCAAGCAGCCCCTCTTAGATCCCACCTGGTCCACATGCTGTGTGTGTGTGTCCCTTCTTTCGGGGGCGGCGCTGCCCCCTGAAAAATGCTGCTGCCCCCTGAAAAATGCTGCCCTAGGCAAATGCCTTGTTTGCCTTGTGGTAAATACGCCCCTCAGTGTAATGGCAGCCCACTTTTATTGTAGGTTGCCCAGCTTCCATCTACCCCTGGTAATCGTATACCCAACTATTCCCCATCTGGGGAGATATTGTTCATGAAGCTGCAGATCCAGTGAGATAGAAGCATGGAGCTGCAGACCCCCCTAATCCGCTGAGCTGGCCCTATACACATGCTGTGCATTCCCCGTTCAGTCTAATAAAGATTTTGTACTACAGAGAATGGAATACAAACTCTCCATAGGATTGCATGGGAGAGAGCAGTGCGCATGAGCAAACCGAGCTCAGAAGATTTTCAAAAAGGGGCTCTTTGGCTTTGTTGGTGATATTTATCTGAATAGAGGACAGACCTGGGGGGAAGGGGGTGAGGGTGGCCTTCAATATAAGTGTAATTGCACCAAAGGTCCCGTCATCACATCAGAGGTTCCTCCCTATCATAACAGAGGTTTCCCATCACATCAGAGGCCCCCCCTTCCCCTTCACAGAGTCCTGTTGTCTCCAGCAGCATAGCAGAGAGTGGGAGGCAGAGCAGGTCTGCATGGAGGTATACTCCTATCCTCTACTACATGTTGGGGGACACCCGCCCTGGATCAGCATCATCCATTGTCATCGTAACGAATGACATAATGTGCCTTGGCTCTAGAAAATCATTGGTTGTTACAGTACGAGTGGCTGGCCTAAACCAAGGCAACCTATTACGTAGTGCAAAAATAGGGGACAACCTGCGTCCTATATCTATGGCACCCTGGGAAAACTCAAATGGCATCCTGGTTGAGAAAAATATACCTCTCTATACACCCATCATCTAGAAATTCATGGACAAAGCAGAGGTTTACTTTAGAACAGCTAATGAAGATAAAGAATGGGTTCATTTAATAAAGTAAAGAGCAAGGTGGGAACTGCAGTAGACCATAGCAACTAATTAAAATTAAAATCTTTTACTGATGCGACTTCCATAAACAGAAATGTAAATGATTGATGCAGTCACTGCCCTTACACCTGTCTTGTCTTTATTAAATAAACTCAATATCATTCCAACTAACAGTAGGTTAGGCAGCCCTTGTATTTGCTGCAGAGGTACAAGTAAATCGCAAATGAACAGTAAAATATATAAATGAACTTTACAAAAACATACATCTTCTAACAGACTTGAGTTAGTCCCGCTAACTCAGATTTTTTTTTTTGCACAATGATTCTACTTTCCACTTTTCCAGTCAAATTTAAGAAACCCCACCATATGTTTGTTGTTTATGTGTTCCCATTCATAAAAATATTTTTTTTAAAAATATTTCTTACCTTTCTAGATGTTTCTTTGGAGCAGTATTATACATAGAAAGTAATGGTGACCCTGTGTTTATTGGAGTGGTGTAATTATTAAAGGTTAATTAAATATGATTTATGATTAGTGCAGCACCTACTATTTTATATTATATTATATTTTGTTTTATACATAGGCCTGCAAGATATTCTGAACAACTTTAGAGTGCAGACCAACTGAGTGAAAGTGTGTTCACATACAATGGACTGCCACAAGCCTTGAGATCTTGTTAGGACAGAAAGTGCACCCAACTAGTTTGCAACTGATAAAGCGATCTGCCAGCACACCACACCCAGGGGTATTAGTAAACATTAGCTCTCCAGTCCCCTCCTTAAAATGAGAAGTATAGCCAAAGTTATTTTGGCTGTACTTCTATGGATTACAGGAGTGCAGTTCATTCTTTACTCCTGTGACCCATTTTCAGCTGACAGCGGGCTGAAGTCACAGAGCCAGTCCAGGCTGGGAATGATCGTGGCCATATAGTCGGGATATACCCCAGAGCCTGGACTGTCACCTGGATCAGTGAGCTTCTGAGAGCCTGAGCCAGCTACTCCTGCCCCCTCCACAGCCCAGCACTCCAGTGAGCACAGGGAATCAGAGAAAAGAGCGGTGACTGTCAGTCACCGCTCTCTGCTCACAGTGGTGGTGAGAACTCAGCAATCAACGGTCATGTGATCGGGATGAGTTCTCACCCTTACAGCTGGCGGGGGACAGATGCATCCACCTAGGTAAGTATGATTTTTTTTTTTTTACATTTCCCATACTTCTCTTTTAACATTACAAAGAAGGGGGAAGCTAGGTAGGATTTTCAGGTAAGGAAAAAGGTAAGCAGAAATTTTTAAATAGTTTTTGAAGTTATGCTATGTGAATGGGAACATATAACAAATATAAAGTAGTTGTTCTAATTTGGCTGAAAAACTGGAAATACATGTTAAAGTAGATCTGGACTATTCAAACTGAACATGTGACGTAACATTCATTAGCAGGGGTTACCTTCAGTGTGAAAACATTTAGCAAATATAAAAATATAGACAACAATATAGACAAAGTTGAGCTTTGCCCCTCCCCTTCTACCTCCTGAGCTTTGCAGTTGGTTAATGAGGCAACCAATCACATTAAAGAACCAATAGAAAAGGAGAACAGGGGAAGGGCCACGCAACACTATCAAAAAGTCCAAATGTGCACAGCGATTTTGGCTGCGCGTTAACAAAATCTTGGTCCAGTCAATGAAAAATGTCCGGAGATCAGTACCTAGAAGGAGATCGGCTGAACGTGTCAGGGGATAGTAGGAAGCTCCAGGACACCCCAGAGCTGGAGAGAAGATGACTATAGTTCTGCTTTATTTTATTTTACTTTTTGTTTCATATTAATTTCTTCATATCTTCTCTCCTGCCTGCAAAAAATACTCATTGACATCTGGGTGTCTCTTATTATTCATAGTAAAAAGGGTTAATTTACCAAAACTGCATGGTGCAAAATTTGGTGCAGCTCTGCATAGAAGCCAATCGGCTTCCAGGTTTTATTGTCAAAGCTTGATTGAACAAGCTGAAGTTAAATGCTGATTGGCTACCATACACAGCTGCATCAGAATCTGAGTGCACCAATTTTAGTAAGGCCCCTTTGTCAGCTAATGCTAATTCCCGTGCAGCTAATGCTTATGCACATGTGCCAGCACACAGACAAGCTCAGGATAAAATCCAGCGTGCACTGACATGTAGGCGCATTTCTGTGCACCATTGGTGCATACGTCTTTGCGCATTGCTGCCAAGCTGCCTATTTAAAGGAGACTCTGCTGTGTACTAATGGCTGGATGTTCTTCAGCTTCCTGCCATCTGTGTTCCTGTTTGTACTGACTGATCTTCTGTTACTGACATGGCTTGTTCCTGACCTTGCTCTGTGGATTCTGACCTCAGTTTGCCTTAGACCAGGAGTGGCCTCCAGCTGTTGTAGAACTACAAGTCCCATGAGGCATTGCAAAACTGACAGTTACAAGCTTGACTCCCAAAGGCAGAGGCATGATGGGACTTGTAGTTCACCAACAGCTGGAGGGCCACAGTTGCCCACCCCTGCCTTAGACTATTTTCTGCCTTATCTCCTGGTTCGGACCTTGGCTTGGCTCTAGACCGCTCTGCTTGCTAACCTGGTACTGACCCCAGCCTGCCTCCTGACCATGCTACTGTCTCACTGTGTATGATCCTGGTTCACCTTGACTATGTCCCTGACCATGGCAGTCACCTGCTATCAAGCTGCTGGC
Source organism: Staurois parvus (assembly GCF_062004578.1). Classification (NCBI taxonomy): domain Eukaryota; kingdom Metazoa; phylum Chordata; class Amphibia; order Anura; family Ranidae; genus Staurois; species Staurois parvus. The sequence goes on from NW_028317991.1 coordinate 11,974,030, forward strand.
ACCCGTGCTACTTTGAGCTTTGTACCTCTGTCACCACATTCAGGGGTGCTTGGACCAGAGCCACAAGGGAGCCCTCTCGTCAACTCGGCCACCAGCCATGGTTTGTGACACCCTTTCCCATGGATATTCTGATCGGAACCTCTATTCTCCTCTACGCAGTGGTGGGTGTAAACGGACATGTGTCCATTTACTCCCGTTGACATCCAATCCGATCCGCCAAAAAGAGACAAATTGGGATCTGTTGCTCTTCCATTTGTCAGATCGGATGGCAGTCAGATGGAAACAGGCAGTCTGTTTCTATCTAACCGCCCATAGAGGATGGCAGGCTGTGACCGTGCCCGCTCTGCATAAGCAGACCTGTCATCCACTTGCTCAGCAGGGATCAGCAAACAGATCCCCTGCTGAGCAAGCAGATCTTCTGACAGGTCCACCCCATGTGAAAGGGGCCTATATCAACCCCATGACACTTTTTCCATAGAAAAGCTATGGAAAACTATTACTAACTACATTAACTAGCACTAACCGCAGGCTAAAACGATCATTTAAAAATTTTTTCATTACTTTATTGAAATGTGACATTTCATTTATTTCTACACATCGCAGTAGATCTGAAGTGCGAAAACACTGCCTTCAGGTAAGCTCCGGCGCAACGCACTGCAATCCACCTGGAGGCAGCACTGCAGCGTGAAGAGGGCACATAGAAGATAATTGTTTTCTGTGTGCCATTTCTATGACTGGCATTGATCAAGTGCAGGAAAAATGCCAGTTACTCTGCATATAGTGGGAAATGTTTTTAATTTGTAGTGAGTGAAGCATGTGACCATGCTTCTCCTAACCCCCTTTTTCATTCAGAGCACTGATTATTTCTAAAAAATAATTTACATCTGCAAGCTGCAGGAACACAAGTTTTATCATAGGTGTGTTGTGGTGCCATTCATTCTTAATAGCACCCAAACACACGTGCGTTGCAGTGCACCACAATGCATACTAATCTATCAACATGCATTGTGGTCTGCTGCATTTTACAAAGAACGTACGTTTGGCAGCCCATTCAAATTAATGGGTTGCCCTATGGCAACGCACAGTACTGTGCACAAAAACGTGTGTAAACGTACATGTGCTGTTACATTGCAAAGATTTGAACATAGCTTTACTGTCAATGAGCATGCAAACCTAACTCACACTTGTACTGAGAGTAATATCTGCACACCATTGTTAACTTGTTTAGACGTCGATAGAGTACTAGAGTACTTATTCCAGGCAATGGCTTACTAAGTAGTAAATTTAGGGGAGGGACTGCCAGGAAACAAATTCCTTGAGCAATTTCGAGGGACATGTCCATGGCAGCACTGGTATTTCTCTTACAACTAGCAAACTGGTATGGGAAACTGTAGAAGAGGTTATGGAAACTAGTGTTACATGCGGAGTTCTTCTTTTGTTTCATTGGTCTCTTCATTCTCCTCTGATAGAAATGTCAGCGGCTCACAGGACTCTCCACATTCTTCTGAAGACTGTGCTGGTAGTATTGGGGTGTTATTGAATGGATTACTTAAAAACTGCAAAAAAAAAAAATCAGTTTATCCACAAAGAAATGATCACACTGTCAAAGACGCTACAGGACCTGTCACACCATTGCACTACAGATTGACAGTCAGGCAGATGATAGATTTTCTGATTTCAAAGGTATAGGAAGGAAGAAAGAGACAGACAGACAGACAGACAGACAGACAGACAGACAGACAGACAGACAGACAGACAGACAGACAGACAGACAGACAGACAGACAGACAGACAGACAGACAGACAGACAGACAGACAGACAGACAGACAGACAGACAGACAGACAGACAGACAGACAGACAGACAGACAGACAGACAGACAGACAGACAGACAGACAGACAGACAGACTCTTTGATTTCACTGGATATTTGGAAGGTGGATGGTAACTTGCATACAACTGTACAGAAAATGAAATGAGTCTCATCTGCATTCACCGACCTCTTTCATATGTTCGGGGATGGAATATGACGGGAAAGATCTCCATCTACTGTATGCTGTGAAACCGAAGTAGCAAAGTCCAAGGACTGCTGTCATTGTGAATAACACCATTATGAGGAACACGCCAGCGATCTGCCACCATGGGATCCTCCCTGTAATTCATATGCAGTGTATGTGAAGTATATGCAAATTCAGCAGAATTATTTCACGTAGGGTACTGAGCTTGAAAGAGAAAACATAATTCTGATTGGATGCTTTTAGCAGCAGCTTTGCACTACCTTCAGTAACCCTTGCTCCAGATCCACAGAATGAATGAAGCAGAAGCAGAGAGATGCATGCAGTGCATAATAGGTGTCCCTCATTCACATCTCAAAAAGCTGGGAGGTATGAACTAGGCTCCTGTCCATGGGCACCCAACGGCAACTCAAACCATAGAAATACAGGAAGGAGCCCTAAACCAGAACCAGATGAAAGAAGTCAGGATACTTATAACTGTTGGTAAAAAAAAGTCATATAAAAACAGCCATCATGTTTCAGGGGCAACACCACTCCTCCTTCATCAGGGACCAATGCAGGATAAAACTTAGATGGACTTTACAGCAGTCGCTGTGCAGTAATACATTTGCTGTTTTTCTGAGTCCATCCAAGTTTTATCCTTTGTTGAGCCCCAAAGAAGGAGGAGTGGTGTTGCGCCCCCCAGCCTCCCCCCAAAACACATTGGCTGTTTTTATATGACTTTTTTTTAGCAACAACTAAAATGATCTCGGACTCTTCCATCCAGTTGGTCCTTTCTGCATTTCTATAGTTTGATAAATTAATTTCTCTCTTGTTCACTCTGCAGCATTATCTCAAACAATATTAGCAGCCCTAGCCAGGTGTCTGTGGACTGACGAACATTTCCCAATTATGTTATGGAAATGAGGAGAGGGCAAGGTGTTCTGTAATCCTAACACACTTCCTGTCCTAGAGTGACAACGCTACTCCACCATAGATACAGTGAGTCAGTGTTGTCACCCTAGGACAGGAAGTGTGCTACTGGAAGGATCAAGAGGTGAAAGGCTTGACAAAAGAAAAAGAATGCAGCCACCTTATTGAAGAACTTGTAGGCTGCGATATACGTATAATAATCTTGGGTTCTGACACTTTAAAACGGAATTAAACCTCGGCATAAAAAATGCCCCCTCCCCCCCACGGAGACTTTATACCATAATATACTAATATGTACCATATATTAGCACATTATGGCAGAACACCTGCCTAGTGATCCCTTCCAGCATTGCAGTGTACATGCTCTTGGCTGTCATGGGCACTTCAGTCTTCTCCCAATCTTCCTTCCAGGGTTAGATTTGGATCCCTTTCCATTTTTTTTTTTAGCTTTTGGATATAAATGTTATGTTAAAGTAGCAGCGCACTGACTACGTGGTTAGGACTTCCGCCTGGCAGTACTAGGGTTGTCAGTGTAAATCCCAACCACGGCACTACCTGCATGAAGTTTGCATGTTCTCCCTGTGCCTGCGTGGGTTTCCTCCCACACTCCAGAGACATGCTGGTAGGTTAATTGGAATCTGTCTAATTTGGCCCTAGTATGTGTATGTATGAATGTGAGTTAGGGACCTTAGATTGTACACCCCTTGAGGGTTAGGGACTGATGTGAATGTACAATATATATGTGAAGCGCTGTGTAAATTGATGGCGGTATATAAGTACCTGAAATAAATAAATAAATAATGACAGTAATATTTACCATCAGAAGTAGTTTTCCCACAGACTGTTTTGCTGAATTGTCCTTCCTTATCATACTCTGTAATATAGGCCTGTACTTTCAGGCAGTAGTTGGTCCAGGTCTCCAGCTTAGTCAATGTTTTTGCATTGTGTGAAGTGTTCACAGCCAGAACCTGGAAGAGAGGAAGGTTTTTAAAGTCAGCTCCTTCCAGAATGAGAGATCACATACACAAAGGCCACATTTTGGAGATCCTGCAAAGCCTGTACACAGCTACTACAAAGTCTTCATAGAAAAGACGAGACAAGGAGTGTCCCAACACCCCTTTTTGGTATTTTAATATATATTAATATTGAGGAGTATACAGCAGTGGAAAGTGATTCTTTGGAGACCTCCAGCCAACCCTATGTACTGTACGCATTTTTGACCGCTTGCTCTGGTGGTCATGTTGTTCCAGTAAAAGGCTATATACAGTGAAGGAAATAAGTATTTGATCCCCTGCTGATATTGAATGTTTGCCCGCTCACAAAGAAATGATCAGTCTAAAAATTGAATGGTAGGTGTATTGTAACACTGAGAGACAGAATAGCAACAAAAAATTCAAAAGAAATGCATGTCTAACAAATTATGCACTGATTTGCATATTCATGAGGGAAATAAGTATTTGATCCCCTTCACAAAACATGACTTAGTACTTGGTGGCAAATCCCTTGTTGGCAATCACAGAGGTCAGACGTTTCCTGTAGTTGGCCACCAGGTTTGCACACATCTCAGGAGGGATTTTGGCCCACTCCTCTTGGCAGATCCTCTCCAAGTCATTAAGGTTTAGTGGCTGAAGTTTGACAACTAGAACTTTCAGCTCCCTCCACAGATTTTCAATCTGGAGGGAGCTGAAATCAGTATGGAGACTGGCTAGGCCACTACAGGACCTTAATGTGCTTCTTCTTGAGCCACTCCTTTGTTGCCTTGGCCATGTGTTTTGGGTCATTGTCATGCTGGAACACCCATCCACAACCCATTTTCAATGCCCTGGCTGAGGGAAGAAGGTTCTCACCCAAGATTTGATGATGCATTGCCCCGTCCATTGTCCCTTTGATGCAGTGCAGTTGTCCTGTCCCCTTAGAAGAAAAACACCCCCAAAGCAGAATGTTTCCACCACCATGTTTGACAGTTGGGATGGTGTTCTTGGGGTCATAGGCAGCATTCCTCCTCCTCCAAACATGGCGAGTTGAGTTGCTGCCAAAGAGCTGGATTTTGGTCTCATCTGACCACAACACTTTCAACCAGTCCTCCTCTGCATCATTCAGATGTTCAGTGGCAAACTTCAGACGGACCTGGACATGTGCTTTCTTGAGCAGAGGGACCTTGCGGACACTGCAGGATTTCAATCCTTGTCGTCGTAGTGTGTTACCAATTGTTTTCTTGGTGACTGTGGTCCCAGCTGCCTGGAGATCATTGACACTCCACGAGGTGAGATCTTGCATGGTGCACCAGACCTAGGGAGACTGACAGTTGTTTTGTGTTTCTTCCATTTGTGAATGATTGCACCAACTGTTGTCACCTTCTCACCAAGCTGCTTGGCGATAGTTTTGTAGCCCAGTCAAGCCTTGTGTAGGTCTACAATCTTGTCCCTGACATCCTTGGACAGCTCTTTGCCATGGTTGAGAGTTTGGAATCTGATTGTTTGATTGCTCCTGTGGACAGGTGTCTTTTATACAGGTAACAAAATGAGATTAGCAGCACTCACTTTAAGAGACTGCTTCTAATCTCAGCTTGTTACCTGTATGAAAGACACCTGGTAGCCAGAAATCCTGCTTAATGATAGGGGATCAAATACATATTTCCCTCATGAACATGCAAATCAGTCATCATTTGTTAGACATGCATTTCTTTTGAATTTTTTGTTGCTATTCTGTCTCTCAGTGTTACAATACACCTACCATTCGATTTTTAGACCAATCATTTCTTTGTGAGTGAGCAAACATTCAAAATCAGCAGGGGATCAAATACTTATTTCCGTCACTGTATGTGGAAGGTGGAAGAAGTCTCCTTTTCAAGCACTTTTATTTTCTTTGTCACTGGGTCTTTGTGAATTCCAGCTACATTATCTGGACTCTCTTGCATGAAAAATATTGTCATTCTATTCACGAACATACATTTTTGAGTTTTTATCCATGAATTAGCGCTGCATTTATTTTCTACAACATACTGTATATGTCTGGGGAATGGGCACTGAAGAGGTAATGCACATGGGCTGAGGACTCGGCGATGAGGGGTTAATACATAAGTACAGAGGAGGGGTTAATGCTTATATACTCTAGACTGGTCACTGAGGGGTTAATGATTATACACTGCAGACTGGTCACCGAGGGGTTAATGCACACATTGAGTATTCATCACTGAAGGGTTCATGCACATGTTCTTGAAGCAGATTGCACACACTGCAGACTGGTCACAGAGGGGTTAATGCTTATATGCTGGAGACTGGTCACCGAGGGGTTAATGTTTAAAGGCTGATGGACTGGGGGTGGGTAATGTGTCTTCTGTGTTGCCTGATCCTTGAGAGGGTAATACACATACATGGCAGACTGGTCACTGATGGAATAAAATGGGAGTAAAGCCATACTATAAGTGGTGCTAAAAACTCCCTCCCCCTCCCCCCCGCATGGCCTGTATAAAAGAGATCTGTGGAAATACTGTTTCTTTAATCGTCTCTGATGGTGTCACATGATACAAAAGCTCCCCTGTGTTACCCCAGGTTCACACCTAAGTGTTTTCCGCAGCGTTTTGCAGAAACACAGTACAGTCCATTTAACATGATTTCCTATGGGCCACGTTCACAGCTCCGCGTTTTCACCCGGTGCATTTTTTGGAAAGGATCAGGGACTTTTTTAATGCAAAAAGTAGCATTTTTGGTTCTATAGAATTCAATGGAGACTCTGCAGAAAAGTATGTAGTACTCCTGTATCCCTCCTCCAGCACACACACATTGGTATTTTCCCTTGTATCCCTCCTCCAGCACACACACATTGGTATTTTCCCTTGTATCCCTCCTCCTGCACACGCACATTAGTATTTTCCCTTGTATCTCTCCTCCTGCACACACACGTTGTTATTTTTCCTTGTATCCCCCCTCCTGTACACACACGTTGGTATTTTTCCTTGTATCCCCCCTCCAGCACACACACGTTGGTATTTTTCCTTGTATCCCTCCTCCTGCACACGCACATTGGTATTTTCCCTTGTATCCCTCCTGCTGCACACGCACATTGGTATTTTCCCTTGTATCCCCCCTCCAGCACACGCACATTGGTATTTTCCCTTGTATCCCCCCTCCAGCGCACACACATTGGTATTTTCCCTTGTATCCCTCCTCCAGCACACGCACATTGGTATTTTCCCTTGTATCCCTCCTCCAGCACACGCACATTGGTATTTCCCCTATATCCCTCCTCCAGCACACGCACATTGGTATTTCCCCTATATCCCTCCTCCAGCACACGCACATTGGTATTTCCCCTATATCCCTCCTCCAGCACACACACATTGGTATTTCCCCTATATCCCTCCTCCTGCACACACACATTGGTATTTTCCCTTGTATCCCTCCTCCTGCACACACACATTGGTATTTTCCCTTGTATCCCCCCTCCAGCACACATACATTGGTATTTTCCCAGATGGTTTATTTATGGTGTAATGTATGCATATGTATTAATTGTTGATCACTAGTAATAAATCACAGGAGGTCATGGGAGCGATAATCAGTCTAACATACATCCACCTTGTGTCTGTAAAATCCATCAGTTAGTACTTTGCCTTTTTTATCCCATGTAAGGATAGGTTCACACTATGGTGGGTCTGTGCTGGCCCAGCAGCCCATTCACATGCACTGTACACTTCAGTTATACACACAGTGCCTCCAGGAAGGCAGTTGGCCTTATGTGATATTTATATAAATTCTTACATGAGAAGGGTCCTCTTCCTTCCAGTACAATATTCTGTATAGGAGTTCACCATATTTGTCCTTTATGGATTCCTTTTTGTGATCAGACTCAAGATGAGGACCAGACATAACGGTGTCCAGGTGGCCAGACCTGGAGGAAACAAGGACTTCTGGTGGACCAATCACCGCTGGAGAAGAACAAAGAACAAGATTTATACAGTAATGATTACAATTTAGGATTGTCTCCATTGTTTACAAAAACCTAAAAATACAGCTGATCTGGGTGCCTAAAGCCTAGTACACACAATGAGAAAATCCGATGAAAAATACCGCTTTAAGAGCGTTCATGTGTTAATCTGATCGTTAGTACACAGATTTCGAGAGCTGATCACGACAGATCGTGCAAAATTATGTGAAGGGACAAGCATTCAAATTTTTCTCATATAATACCAGAACGAATGATTTTCATTTAATCAGTACAATATTTGTCTGAAAAAAGCGAGTGACCAAGACCGCGCATGCTCAAAAATGAAAGAGTACATTACAATAGAACACAATGCATTACATCACTGCTGAAGTTGTATCCTGCCATACGAGAATTTTCTTTTAGTAACCTCTACATTTCCGATTATTACATTATTATATACTATATTTTTGATGACTGTCATGCAAAAAAGTCTCAGATTCCGTTCCTAGTTTTGAGTCACCTACTCTCAATCATCCACTGACCGATATTACAGGTACTATTTAACCACTTGCCTACCAAGTACTTTCACGCCCTTCCTGCCCAGGCCAATTTTCAGCTTTCAGTGCTGTTGCACTTTGAATGATAATTGCTCGGTTATAGAAACAAAATTTTTATACATTTATTTTAGACATATATAACTTTCTATTGGTGGTATTAATCACCACTGGGTTTTTTATTTTTTGCTAAACAAGCCCAAAAATATGAGAAATTTGGGGAAAAAAAGTTTCTTAGTTTTTGTTATAAAATTTTGTAAATAAGTAATTTTTCTACTTCACTAATGTGCGTGGATGAGGCTGCACTGATAGGTGACACTGTCAGGTGGCACTGATGGGAACTGATAGATGGCACTGATGAGGAGGCACTGATGAGCACGGACAGGCATCACTGATGGGCACTGATAGGTGACACTGATGGGCACTGATAGGTGACACTGATGGGCACTGATAGGTGACACTGATGGGTGGCACTGATGAGGAAGCACTGATAGGCAGCACTGATGGGCATTGACAGGCATCACTGATGGGCACTGATAGGCAGCACTGATGGGCACTGATAGGCAGCACTGATGGGCACTGAAAGGCAGCGTTGAAGGACACTGAGAGGCATCACTGATGGGCGCTGAGAGGCAGCACTGATGGGCGCTGAGAGGCAGCACTGATGGGCGCTGAGAGGCAGCACTGATGGGCGCTGAAAGGCAGCACTGATGGGCGCTGAAAGGCAGCACTGATCATCAGGGCACTGATGATCAGTGCTCTGATTATCAGTGTAGATGTCCACTGTGTGGACTGTCGCTTATCGGCTCTCCTCTCCTCATGTGCTGTCAGCGTGAGGAGAGAACTGCCGATAACTGGCATTTCCTGTTTACATGTAATTAGCTGTTATTGGACACAGCTGAGCACATGGTACAGAGCCTACGTCATTGGCTCTTTACTGCGATTGGTGATCCACGCGCTCCCAGTGGCACGCATGCGCAGCTAGAGTGGGGGGGATGTCATATGACAGGCGGACCCGACGTGTGAAAGAGACCTAAAAAAGTATGTTTACTGCATATATAGACTGATTTTACTGTTGTGGGTTTACTAATACTTTAATGCGTGCACCTGAGGACAGGGTTTGTTCGCTGCGTGCACCCACTTGAGGACGGGGTTTGTTCGCTGCGTGCACCTATTTGAGGACGGGGTTTGTTCGCTGCGTGCACCCACTTGAGGACGGGGTTTGTTCGCTGCGTGCACCCACTTGAGGACGGGGTTTGTTCGCTGCGTGCACCCACTTGAGGACGGGGTTTGTTCGCTGCGTGCACCCACTTGAGGACGGGGTTTGTTCGCTGCGTGCACCCACTTGAGGACGGGGTTTGTTCGCTGCGTGCACCCACTTGAGGACGGGGTTTGTTCGCTGCGTGCACCCATTTGAGGACGGGGTTTGCTCGCTGCGTGCACCCATTTGAGGACGGGGTTTGCTCGCTGCGTGCACCTATTTGAGGACGGGGTTTGCTCGCTGCGTGCACCTATTTGAGGACGGGGTTTGCTCGCTGCGTGCACCTATTTGAGGACGGGGTTTGCTCGCTGCGTGCACCTATTTGAGGACGGGGTTTGCTCGCTGCGTGCACCTATTTGAGGACGGGGTTTGCTCGCTGCGTGCACCTATTTGAGGACGGGGTTTGCTCGCTGCGTGCACCTATTTGAGGACGGGGTTTGCTCGCTGCGTGCACCTATTTGAGGACGGGGTTTGCTCGCTGCGTGCACCCATTTGAGGACGGGGTTTGCTCGCTGCGTGCACCCATTTGAGGACGGGGTTTGTTCGCTGCGTGCACTCATTTGAGGACGGGGTTTGTTCGCTGCGTGCACCTATTTGAGGACGGGGTTTGTTCGCTGCGTGCACCTATTTGAGGACGGGGTTTGTTCGCTGCGTACACCTATTTGAAGACGGGGTTTGTTCGCTGCGTGCACCTATTTGAGGACGGGGTTTGTTTGCTGCGTGCACCTATTTGAGGACGGGGTTTGTTTGCTGCGTGCACCTATTTGAGGACGGGGTTTGTTTGCTGCGTGCACCTATTTGAGGACGGGGTTTGTTCGCTGCGTGCACCTATTTGAGGACGGGGTTTGTTCGCTGCGTGCACCTATTTGAGGACGGGGTTTGTTCGCTGCGTGCACCTATTTGAGGACGGGGTTTGTTCGCTGCGTGCACCTATTTGAGGGCGGGGTTTGTTCGCTGCGTGCACCTATTTGAGGACGGGGTTTGTTCGCTGCGTGCACCTATATGAGGACGGGGTTTGTTTGCTGCGTGCACCTATATGAGGACAGGGTTTGCTTGATAAATGTGTGTATTTGAGGACAGGATCTGCTCTATGCATGTCAAAATTCAAAAACAAGGTCTGCACAATGCATGTGCCAATTTGAGGACAGGATCTGCTTGCTGTAGGTGTCATACAAAGACAAGGAGCATGATTTAAGGACATATCTGGGTCCATACTTGTGCCAGGGTCTTTCTGACAAATGTGCTAATTCGAACCTCTCGTGTATTGTTTTGTTACTGTATTGTCTCATGTTCTGTCCCCCACTATAATGTACAGTGCTGAGCAAACTTTTCGGCGCTATATAAATACTGTATAATAATAATAATGATAATGATAATGATAGGGTCTGCTCACTAAGAAGAATGAACAACTGACCCACTGCCTGTCTCCGGCTTGGCACATACAGCAAATACTATAGCCTGCTATCATTTCTGCTACCAAAAACCTGTCCTTAGCTCTGCTCTTGCACCACTTCTGTAAATGTGAAGCAGCAGAAAGGTTTTACTATACATTTAATTTTAACCCCTTGGCACCGGCGCCTCCCGGTCCTTTAAGGGTTTCAGAAGCTGGGATGCATGTCAGGGTTTAGGGACATGTGACCGCCGTGACATGCCGCCACGGCAGTCACATGATCGGGAAAGGTCTCGATCGAAAGAGGAGATCGGGACCTTTCCGTGAGTACCGGACATGTGTGCTGGGAGCGCGCAGGGCGGTATATCGCACGGGATTCGCACAGGAACCACACCGCATTCCTGTGCAAATCATATGCAAATTGTGTGCGGTGTGATTGGAGCCACACATTTTGTATGACTCAAATCTTACCGCATCCACACCAAAAAAGGCGCAGGACCCTTTTTTTGGTCCACACTAGAATCAGATCGCATGGGTATTCACACCCATGCAAAGCGATTCTGCACATCGCACCACATTTTGCGAATCGATTTTGGGGTGTTGTTAACTTAGCATACACATCCTCAGCGGGGTGTGATTGTGATGCGGTGCGGAATTTGCACAGAAAACACTGCAATTTCCGCACCGCATCAGTATGAACCCAGGCTCAGAGCAGAATGAAAACTCCTCCTACAAGCTTTAACCAGTACTCAGCCAGACACTGACAGAAGTTACAAGACTATATACTGCTAATGAGAAAAGGTATTTAGCAGTTTATATTTACTAAAATAATTGCATTTCCATGTTGTGTGTACTGTGGGAGACCAGATATAGTGAATGCAGGGTCCTGGGTTTAATAACACGTTGATATATCAAGTGAGCCACAAACATGTAGACTTGTATGCCCTTTATAATTGTAGGGTGTTTCAAGAGATGGGGCTCAACAAATGGCCTCTGCAGTCAAAACATCAGATCAGCATCAGGCCCTTCAAATGTGATGGGTCTGGGGCAGGGGCGGACTGACAACTCATGGGGCCCCCCGGCTATAGGGGATCATGGGGCCCCTGTGTCCTTGCCCAAACTCAAAAAAGCCTATGAAAAAAGGTACCAGGGGCATCTCATGGGGCTCCCTACTGACCCCGGGCCCTCGGGCAGTGCCCGAGTTTCCAAATGGTCAGTCCGCCCCTAGTCTGGGCAGGATTTGTGGGGCCTGTGCAATGGATCTGCCGCTGTAAAGGATTCTGTTGGACTACCTTAACTTCTCACTGTGCTGTTAGTAAAGTGTTGGTACAAGGTCCTGTTACAGTGCTCCCCATGACTCCATCAGAGAGTGAGCAAAGTTTGGCATGCCTCCAAATATTCTCAGATGGGCTCCTGCCCTGAAATCCTGCCCTTGGTAACATCCTAGGAAGTTTACATCTACAAAATTACACAAGCCATTAGCTGGTTTACAGAATAAATATACTTACTTTCATTGTAGGGGTCAAATCGTATTGTCGTCCAGTCTGATTGGCTGCCCCCCACTGCTGCACTCACTCTTGCATAACATGTATAAGTAATGTATGTTAAATCACACACCAGGTATGGAGTTACACAGACATCAGAGTAATTAATCTGTTTACTGTAATCACTGCAAAAAAGGAAAAAAAATTGTAACTGTAATTTTTAAAAATGCATTTCATGACAAAATACATAAACACAATCTAAGCAAGACTTCAAAATGCGTTAAAGCTGAACTCCTGGCAGATCAAAAGTAACCACTTAAAGCGGAGCTCCGCCCAAAAGGGGAAGTTCTGCTTTAAGGTCCCGTCCCCGCTCCCAGTTAAGGATTGGCACCTTTGGGGAGCGGGGGAGGGGAGGGGGAGCGGGTACCCAAATTAACATTTTGACAGGTACCTGCTCTGACTGCATAGGCGATCGGACGTGGAAGTTCTACTTCCCCCCTGAAGTCTTCTGGGACACATGGCAGGTCTCAGAAGACTGCGGGACCAAATGTGCATGCGCAGTGGGCACCCGGCTGTGAAGCTGCAAGCTGTCACAGCCGAATACCCACACTTAACCTCCCTAGCGGTCTGATTATGTCCATATTTCTGTGCTCAAAGCGGTACATTTTTTTTCATGGAAATATGTATTTTTTTTATTGTAGGCATGTAATTTTTAGGAATAACTCACTGAAATCTGTCCGAACAAAAGTCTAGTAAACATCCCGGGTATGATAAAACTTGAAATACGAAATCGTAAATTATACTTTAATAAATAATCATAAAAAATAATAATAATAAATTTAATTCAATAATATAATCAAACCAAAAATGCTGAAATTTGAAATATAGCGCCAAGTTCGCACATCACTGAGCAAAGTCGCAAAATCGTTTTCAGTGTCTGATGATGAATTTCCCCACAAATCATTATCACTCAATTCTGCAAGTGGTTCTGATTTACTATCGCTGTTCTCTAGCTGGTCTAAAACCGATTTTGACCTAAAGGGACGCTTTTTGGACGCCATGGACGTTTCTCAGTTTCCAGGCAGAAAGAACAGTAAAAATGCAGGCAGGGCACAGGACAAAGCACTCGGGACAAAATGTATGTGAAATGGTTTGATACAGTAATGTTTTACTATGTGATTTTAGTGAATGTCACTTTTTGTCAGTTTCAAATTTCCCGCCAGTTCCGTCCCCCATACGTCCCGACGCTCGCAGGGGATGGAACCCAGATGACAGATGCCGACATCCGCCGGATTACATTGCCGGGGACACTGCAGGAGGGACATTGCGGGAGCGAAGGACAAGGTAAGTGACCGAGGGATCGTGGAGCAGCGCTGCATGGTAAGCCCGAGTGTAGCTCGGTACACAAGTGGTACTGAAACTTTACCCCGAGCTACACTCGGGAATACCGCCAGGGAGGTTAAGATGCTCACATTGGAGACAGAGGACACCGCTACATTGAGGAACAGGTGAGTGGCTGTTTTTTAAAAGTTTTTGTAGATGCCGACTTTTATTGTTTTTCACCGGAGACTGGAGCTCCGCTTTAAGGACGAGGCCTTTTCTGGAACTTTTTGTTCACACGTAACAATCAGTTTTTTGGTTTTTTTGCAAAAAATTACTTAGAACCCCCAGACATTATATATGTGGATACACATTGATATTTTGCTCATAGAAGGTACATTATTACTATTTCCAGGCTTTAGCAATTGTGGGTGGAGTTCGGGAGATATGAAGGAATGAACCCACATTATTTTGAGATATCAGATAATATTGGCAGGTTTACAAAAGAAAAGAACTGACTGAAGCTTACATTTTATACTGCACTGTATAAACTACGTCTTCATTTTCCGTGAAGCCGGGTGGAGGGTTCCATCTTAGAATGTTCTTAAAGTTTACAGAATCCATCCTGACATTGGTGGGTTTAGGCAGCTTCCCAAAACCTGAAATACAACACAAAATAAAGAGCATTAAAGGGCTTCACCTAAACAAAAGAAGCATTGCTTCATTCAATTATAACTCTTGTGTGATATTAACCACTTGCCTACCGGCACTTATACCCCTTCCTTACCAGGCCAATTTTCAGCTTTCAGCACTGTCACACTTTGAATGACAATTGCGCGGTCATGCAACATTGTACCCATATGACATTTTTATAATTTTTTTCTCACAAATAGAGCTTTCTTTTGGTGGTATTTAATTGCCGCTGGGCGCTTTACTTTTTGCACTATAAACAAAAATTGCAAAAAATGTGAAAAAAAAAGTTTCTTTGTTTCTATTATAAAATTTTTCAAACAGGTAATTTTTCTCCTTCACTGCTGTGCGTTGATGAGGCAGCACTGATGGGCACTGATAGGCGGCACTGATAGGCGGCACTGATAGGCGGCACTGATAGGCGGCACTGATAGGCGGCACTGATAGGCGGCACTGATGAGGTGTCACGGATAGGTGGCACTGATAGACTGCACTGACTGGCACAACTGCTGGGCACTGTCTGGCACAACCACTGGGCACTGACTGGCAGCACTGCTGGGCTGCACTGATGAGCACAGGTGGGTGGCACTGGTGGGCACAGGTGGGTGGCACTGGTGGGCACAGGTGGGTGGCACTGGTGGGCACAGGTGGGCACAGGTGGGTGGCACTTCTGAGCACAGGTGTGTGGCACAGGTGGGTGCACTGCTGGGCACAGGTGGGCGCACTGCTAGGCACAGGTGGGCGCACTGCTGGGCACAGGTGTGTGGCACTGCTGGGTACAGGTGGGCAGAACTGGTGGGTGGCACTGCTGGGCACCGATCATCAGGGCACTGATCATCAGTGCCCTGATGATCGGTGCCAATCCCTGCTCTGACAACTGCCGGTTCTCGGCAGTACTCTCCTCACGATCTGACAGCGTGAGGAAAGTGCAGCCGAGAACCGGCAATTGCATTTCCCTGTGATCAGCGTGTCATTGGACACGGCTGATCACATGGTAAAAGGCCGCTGTGATTGGCCTTTTACCACATCACGTGATCAGCTGTGTCCGTAGGACACAGCGATCATGGAGATCGCCGGGTGTGTGCCCCCAGGGGCGCGCAGGAGATCGTGTTCTGGGAGGACGTCTTATGACGCCCTCCCAGAACTGGCCGGCCGCAGTGTAGCCGTCATTCGGCTATCTGTGGTCAGCAGGTGGTTAAAGGCAAAAAAACTCCCCAAAAACAAACAAACGTACTACTTATCTTCTCTGTACAGTGGTTTTACACAGAACAACTGTGATCCTCCTCTTCTGGGGTCTCCAGCCAGTGTTCCAGGTCCCTCCCTCCTGCCTAGTGCCCCCACAAACAGCTTGCTATGGGGGCACCTGAGCAGACTTGCTCCCAGCCGCTGCTTTGTGTGTCCATTCACACAGATCGGTGGCTCGGCCCCAACCCTTCCCTCTCCTTAATGTCTCACTGGTTGTGATTGACCGAGGCGGGAGCCAATGGCTCCCATTGCTGTCTCAGCTAATGAAGAGGGACAGTCCCTGAAGAGCTAAGGTTCTCATGCACATCGCTGGATTGTGATGGGCTCAGGTCCTTATTAGGGAGAGCTGCAACACACAGAAGGTTTTTTACTTTCATTCATGGAATGCATGAAGGTAAAAAACCTTCAGCCTTTACAACCACTATGACATGTCAATGTACTTTCAGAAATCATTTAAAAAATATGTTTAAACCTTCAGCTTTCAATAAAAGTATACCTTGTGATCAGGGGCGGACTGACCATTTGGAAATTCGGGCACTGCCTGAGGGCCCGGGGTCAGTAGGGGGCCCCATGAGATGCCCCTGGTACCTTTTTCATAGGCTTTTTTGAGTTTGGGCAAGGACACAGGGGCCCCATGATCCCCTATTGCACGGGGGCCCCATGAGTTGTCAGCCCCTGCTTGCGATCTTGACCTTGAACAGTTCCATAGCTGCAAATAGGGTGCAAATAGTCAAGTGACATTGATCTGTCAAGTGGCATGACAATTCGCACCGGTGAGAACAGGAGCTAAAAGTGTTTGTACAGCTTAGTGAAGGAACACCAATTAGTAAAAGAGTCACTAAGTTTTGCCATAACGTCAGCTGGAATCAGGTATTTTCTGTTTTCTCTGAATTATACTTTTTGTTGGAATTACCCGGCAAAAAAACATAGACTTTAGCTTAAAGAATTTCTGATGTCACAGAATAGAAACTGGTACGTTGTGTCAAGTGACAATAACTGTCTTTTTTTCTTTTTTCAACCAACGCTGAGGAGCAAAGGTGCCCGGTGACAACAAAGATTTCAAAAATTAATGATTGGCCATTGAAACCCATTTCATGAAGCTCTCTATGCACTGTTGTTTTACTAATCTGAAGGCCAGATGAAGTTTGGAGGTTTTTAGCTATTGGCTCTGCAGACAGTTGGTGACTTCTGCGCACTGTGCGCTTCAGCATGCGCAGACCCCGCTCTGTCATTTTATGTGGCCTACCACTTGGTGGCTGAGTTTTTATAAAACAAACTTTACAACTTCAGACAAAACTTAGTTCTGGATAGAGTGGGGAAGGGGTAGATCACTTGTTAGGCTTTCATTGCTGTCTGGGGTCCCACTGAGAAAGATTTGTCGATGACAAAGTTTGAGAATAAATAATATCTGCGCTAGGTCAGAAAAACATATAATAATAAATAAGCAGCAGCTGAACAACTGTGTTACTAGTAGAGAAATCAATAAATAAAAACTGTAGCGCTAAAATTTTACATATAATGCCTCTAAATAAATTCCAATAAATAACATATAAATGTGTATATAACGGATATAAACATAATAAAACAATAATATAAACATTGTGCCACAGGAGTCCGCCTAAGGTTATAATATAACCAAATGTCAGGAATCAAGGAATGACCAGAAAGGTGTGGACTGGCACAGGGAAACGCAGGTCTCAGGTACAATATAATACAGGTTATTATTAGCCACCCAGATATATATCTATATAAAACGCACAGTGAGCAAACCAACCTTCCACTAATCTTTAGGAGGTGCAGGAACACAGGCGTAGTCAGGGCTGGAGAGGTGGAACGGTCAGGCCGGCCGTAGGGTTCTGTAATGACCGTTTGGTGGTACCTCTAGTGGTCCTCAGGGCAGGATTCCCCAGGGCACGGAGTCTAAGCCCCAGTCTGCCTTTTCACCAGAGCCCCTGATGGTGGGGATGGACTTGGTGCAGGACTGAGACCAGGTCGCGGCCCCTGAGTACCCCTGCTAGTGGTAGAGGGATCCGCCAGAGGTATGTGCAGGTACGGCTGGATCCGTGCAGGATGGATGGATCGCAGAGTAGTTAGCGTGGTCAGACAAGCCGGGTCGGTAGCGGTGGAGGCAGATCAGTACAGAGCAGCAGGCAAAGAGCAAACGGGTCACAAGCCAAGGTACAGCAACAGGAGGTCAAACAGCATAGGAGTAGGCAGAAGAATAGTCAGGGATGAGCCAGTAGTCAGAACAGGAGACGGTCAACAGAGATCAGGATCAAGCCGGGTCAGCAACGAAGCAGGAACACAGGGTACAGGTACAGGTACAGAGGCTCATGGGAAACCATACACCAAGGCCCAGAGCACAGACCTGGTAATGCCTTATATACACACTTTTCTGTAATCAGCCCCAGGTTTGGTTGATTGTGAGCTTCTGGCTGCTAAAAGCACCCGCTGGTCAGCTCTGGTACTGCAGCCCACACAGCAGGTGAGTTCCACCACCAGTGCTGAGAGCACCCGCTGGTCAGCTCTGGTACTGCAGCCCACACGGCAGGCGAGTCCCACCACCAGTGCTGAGAGCACCCGCTGGTCAGCTCTGGTACTGCAGCCCACACGGCAGGGGAGTCCCACCACCAGTGCTGAGTCCATTCTTGACACCAAAACTAGAAAGAGTAAATACACTACAGTCCAAATGAATGTCCGTGATATTCCAATCCTTCATTGGGTATAACCAACCACATACAATGTGATATGATCCACCATGGAAAATCCACTACCAAGTGCAATAGTGACACAGACACCTCTTACCAGATGTGGTGGATCATTAGATTATAAATGGTCAATGTGTGCTTGATGTCAGTCACCAATAGTGACTCCACCAAGGATCCAGGTGCTCACACCGACATCCATATGAAATGGACCATGGAAACAAAAAAATACAATTTATTTCCAAAAGTATTGGGACGCCTGCCTTTACACGCACATGAACTTTAATGGCATCCCAGTCTTAGTCCGTAGGGTTCAATATTGAGTTGGCTCCGCTCTTTGCAGCTATAACAGCTTCAACTCTTCTGGGAAGGCCGTCCACAAGGTTTAGGAGTGTGTCTATGGCAGGGGTGTCCAAACTTTTTTCAAAGAGGGCCAGATTGGATGAAGTGAACATGGTGGAGGGCCGAACATTTTTCCAAACATTCTTTGAACCATTACAATTAAATGCAAATAAATTATTTTATGCCAAGTTACCGTATTTTTCGCCGTATAAGACGCACCTGACCATAAGACGCACCTAGGTTTTAGAGGCAGAAAACAGGAAAAAAAAAATTCTGAACTAATGGACTGCAGACACAGTACAGGAGATGACCAGAGACTGCGGACAGCACAGGGATGACCAGAGACTGCAGACAGCACAGGGATGACCAGAGACTGCGGACAGCACAGGGATGACCAGAGACTGCGGACAGTACAGATGACTGCTGACCTTTGGGGAGGTGGGGAGCGGGTACCTGAATTTGACAGGTACCCGCTCTTACTTCCGCAGTTGTTCTTTGATCTTACCTGTTCCTCGATCCAGTCGTGCGCTGTCTTCCCGGCTTCTGTAATGGCGCTCGGCATGACAGCCGGGTGCCCAGTGCGCATGAGCGAGAAGCACTTGCGCTTTGTGATTGGTCCGGCGGCTTCTGGGATCTGTCATGTGTCCCAGGTACCGCCTTACCATTCACAAAAAGCACCGCTTCTTGCGCATGCGCACTTGGCACCCGGCTGTCATGCCCAGCGCCCACACTACAGAAGCCGGGAAGACAGCGCGCCGCTGGATAGAGGAACAGGTAAGGTCCCGCTGCAGAGCTGAGCGGCCGGCCCGGTATTCTGACACGGCCGCAGTGGAAATACCGGACCGGCCGCTCCATATGACACACTGACACACTGACATGGAGGGCCGTATTAAACCGACCCTCGGGCCGTAAATGGCCCGCGGGCCGGACTTTGGACATGCCTGGTCTATGGGAATGTTTGACCATTCTTCCAGAAGTGCATCTGTGAGGTCAGGCAATGATGACGGATGACAAGGCCTGGCTCCCTGTCTCTGCTCTAATTCATCCTAAAGGTGTTCTATCGGGTTGAGGTCAGGACTCTGTGCAGGCCAGTCAAGTTCCTCCACCCCAAACTCACTCATTCACGTCTTTATGGACCTTGCTTTGTGCACTGGTGCGTAGTCATGTTGGAACAGGAAGGGGCCATCCCCAAACTGTTCCCACAAAATTGGGAGCATGAAATTGTCTTGGTATGCTGATGCCTTAAAAGTTCCCTTCACTGGAGCTAAAGGGCCAAGCCCAACCCCTGAAAAACAGCCCCATACCATAATGCCCCCTCCACCAAACTTTACACTTGGCACAATGCAGTCAGGCAAGTACCGTTCATCTGGCAACCACCAAACACACCAAACACATATGAATTATTGAAAAATAATCCTACGAGAAAATTTAGATCAAAATTAATTAAACTGGTGAAAGAAGGAGAAAAATTGGGAATATTGAATAGTAAGGAGACAAAATATCTAGTGCCTAAGGCTCCTAAAGTACCAGTGATTTACCAATTACCTAAAATTCATAAAAATCTGGCAAAACCTCCAGGAAGACCGATCATAAATGGGATTGACTCGCTGTTCTCTAGACTGGGAGAAAATGTTGACAAGTTTCTGCAACCCTTGGTTTCTTCCTTTCCCGCTTACCTAAGAAATAACGGGGATTTGATCAACTTACTCAAAGATATTAATGAAAGTGAATATTGTGTCATGGCCAGTGTAGATGTAAATTCATTATACACTAATATAAAACATCATGATGCCCTACTAGCAGTCAAATGGGCATTGGAAATTAAGTCAGGAGTTGGTTTTGACCAAATAGAATTCATTGTAAAATGTCTGGATCTGGCTATGACACATAATTTTTTCTGGCACTCTAATAAATTTTATAAACAAATTATGGGTGTAGCTATGGGTGCTAAGTATGCCAATTTATTTATGAGTAGGTGGGAAGGCAAGGCTATTTTTGAAGGTAGTAAGAAAGAATTGCTATTATATAGAAGGTTCATAGATGACATTATCATTGTATGGAAAGGAGAGAGAGAAGGACTTGTTGACTTTATTAATAAAATGGGGAATAATGATGTTAACTTATCGTTCACCTATCACGTGAGTGAAACAGCCATTGATTTTCTGGACCTGACGGTGTACAGGCAAGGAAATAGATTTTTTACTAAGACCGACTTTAAAGATGTTGACAGGAATGGGTACATTCCTAACCATAGCTGTCATCACAGGAATTGGCTTAAGGCCATTCCTAAAGGTCAACTTATTAGGTTAAAACGTAACTGTGATGATAATAAGGTATTTCAAAATCAATCTGATATGTTATTGAATAGATTTAAAGAAAAAGGTTATAAAGAACAGTCCTTGCAATGTGCTCTAGAACAGGTCAAGAGAATGAATAGGGAAGAACTGCTGGTCAGTCTAAAGATAGGCAAATGGGAGATATGGCTTTTATAACGAGTTATTCTCGCCAATTTAAATTAGTGGAAAGATTATAAGAAAGCATTGGCCGATTCTAAAAAGAGATGAGGTTTTGAATAAACTACTTCCGGAAAGGCCTAGTTTCATTTATAGAAGACCGCCTGTATTAAGGGATAAGTTGGTAAAGAATGTTCCTGATAAACCGAGGAAAATAGCCACCTTTTTGGACAGAGTTGTTTTTTTTAAATGCGGACGATGTTTAGCATGTAGGCTTTTGAAAGGGGATAATAATAAAAAATACTTGACAGTGATAGTTTCAAATCAAGCTCTATTGGTTCATCTTATAAAATTAAGAAGTTTATATCATGTGACACTAACCATGTTACCTATTTGCTTGAATGTTCTTGTAACCTTCAATATATAGGGAGAACCACTAGAAAACTATCTGTTAGATTGGGAGAGCATATTAGAAACATCAAAAAAGGATTTAAGTATCACAGTTTATCACATCACTTTAGGGTTTGTCATAATAGGGATCCAACCTGTTTAAAATTTTGTGGAATAGATAGAGTGGAGACGCCGTGGAGAGGAGGGGATATGTTGATAGGCATCTCACAAAATGAAACTAAGTGGATTTATAATATGGGGACATTGGTCCCCAAAGGTTTAAATGCAGAAATTGACATTAATTGTTTCTTGTCCAATTGGTGAATAGATTGACTGAGATCATTAATATTATTCTCGGTGGGTGTCAGTCACTCTACTCAGTGGAAGGTTAATGCTTGCATCCAATATAGGTTTCTGGTGTTATAGCTTCAATTTTTAATTTTATGTTTATTTGAGCACACTTTTTGTATTTTATTTTGATTTTGATTTTTTATTTTCATTATTATTTTTATTATTATTTTTATTTTCTTTTTCATTTTTTATTTTTATTTCTATTTATTATATTTTTCATTCATTTCATATTATTTATATATATACAGTTGCAAGAAAAAGTATGTGAACCCCTTGGGATTACGTGGAGTTTTGCATGAATTGGGCATAAAATGTGCTCTGAACGTCATCTAAGTCACAACAATAGAAGAACACAGTCTGCTGAACATAATACTACACAAACATTAGATGTTGCCATGGTTTAATTGCACACAACATGTAAACATTCACAGTGCAGGGAGGAAAAAGTATGTGAACCTTTGGACTTAATAACTGGTTGACCCTCCTTTGGCAGCAATAACCTCAACCAAACGTTTCCTGTAGTTGCAGATCAGACCTGCACAACGATCTGGAGTCATTTTGGACCACTCCTCTTCACAAAACTGTTTCAGTGTAGCAATATTCTTGGGATGTCTGGTGTGAATTGCTCTCTTAAGGTCATGCCACAGCATTTCAATCAGGTTGAGGTCAGGACTCTGACTGGGCGTATTCTGTGCTGTTGCAGCCATTGTTTTGTTAAATTACTTGTATGCTTTGTTTCATTGTCCTGTTGCATCACCCATCCTCTGCGGAGCTTCAGTTGGCGGACAGATGGTCGTATGTTTTCCTGCAAAATGTCTTGATAAACTCTGGAATTCATTTTCCCATCAATGACAACAATCCATCCAGGCCCTGAGGCAGCAAAGCAGCCCCAAACCATGATGCTCCCTCCGCCATGTTTTACAGTGGGGATGAGGTTTTGATGTTGGTGTGCTGTGCCTTTTTTTCTCCACACATAGTGTTGTGTGTTCTTCCCAAACAACTCAATCTTTGTTTCATCTGTCCACAGTATATTTTGCCAGTAGTGCTGTGGAACATCCAGGTGCTCTTTTGCAAACTTAAAACGTGCTGCAATATTCTTTTTGGACAGCAATGGCTTCCTCCGTGGTGTCCTCCCATGTGCTCCATTCTTGTTTAATGTTTTCCGTATTGTAGATGTGTCAACAAAAATGTTAGCATGTGCCAGAGATTTCTGTAGGTCTTTAGCTGACACTCTGGGATTCTTCTTTACCTCATGCAGCATTCTGCGCTGTGATCTTGCAGTCATTTTTACAGGACGACCGTGCCTAGGGAGAGTAGCAACAGTGCTAAACTTTCTCCATTTGTAGACAGTCTGTCTTACCGTGGACACATGAACATCAAGGCTTTTGGAGATACTTTTGTAACCCTTTCCAGCTTCATGCAAGTCAACAATTCTTGATCGTAGGTCTTCTGAGAGCTCTTTTCTGCAAGGCTTGGTTCACATCAGACAGTGCTTCTTGAAACCAGTAAACCCAAAACAGGTGTGTGTTTTTTAAGGGCAGGACAGCTGTTAGCAACACATCCAATATCATCACACTGATTGGAGTCAAGGTTGGCTCACTCCTGGCTCCAATTAGCTCTGGGAGAAGTCATTAAGCTAGGGCCTCACATACTTTTTCCTCCCTGCACTGTGAATGTTTACATGTTATGTGCAGTTAAACCATGGCAACATCTAATGTTTGTGTAGTATTATGTTCAGCAGACTGTGTTCTTCTATTGTTGTGACTTAGATGACGTTCAGAGCACATTTTATGCCCAATTCATGCAAAACTCCATGTAATCCCAAGGGGTTCACATACTTTTTCTTGCAACTGTATATATATATATATATATATATATATATATATATATATTTTTTTTTTATTATGTTAATTTTTATTTTAATTTAATTTTATTTTTATTTTTTAATTTTATTTTTATTTTCATTATTTTTTATTTTATTTTTCATTAATATTTATTATTATTTTTTATTTTTATTTTTTCATTTTTATTTTTATTTTATTTTATTTTGTATTTTTATTAAATTTGTATTTATTTTTATTAGTATTTGCAATTTTATTTAGATCTTCATATTGTATTAAAGAATACATTTTTCTTGATCAGTTTTAATATGATAAATGCTATTTTCAATTAATGCGATTTAATATATATTTGCTTTGATTTCTGTTATATTGTCCAAATTGTGGGTCATTGTTTGTATATAAGCTGTGAAGGAATCTCACGTTTAGTTCACAGAGGATGAGGTAAGGGTAGTGGGCGGGTACTAGCAGCAGCGATGTGAAGGGATTATTCACCAGGGGTGACAGTGGGAGGTACATACAGATATTTGCATAGGAGATGGATGTGAGCTCTCCCTGAGCTGTATAAATGTCGGCTGGACACTGAAGGCAGTGTCTTGAGAACGCCCTGTGGGTGGGGCGAAACGCGTTGACGCACTTCTGGTCCTGCCGACATTCTGGTTAACGGCACTTCCGGTGTTTGGAACGCATGCCGGCTTATGCGGTTCAAGTGGCCATCTTGGAGGTGGAAGGCTGTTCATCCTCTGCAGTGACTATAAAAGCGTGAGATCCCTATATCTACATTCTGGAAATTGGTTATCATGAGGCATTGAGGCTATTAAACAAGGCTTTTAATTTTATTTAAACATGTGAGTGGCCTTATTCTATCTTTATATTTTATATGGAGTGGCAGTATTATACTATGTAGTTTTTTTCTCTGCACACCATTGAGGAATCCATGGAGGAATAGAGTGGAGACGAGGGCTATACCATAGCAGGGTGAAGAAGGAGATTGGAGTTCCTTTGGAGGGGTTATAGGATCCCTTATATTCTATAAGGCTTACTACTCACCTCCATCTGGTGAGTGCGGTCAATATTATTTCTCACGTGGTGGATAGGTGGAAGCACATTTGGAAGATTTTTGATTGATTTTTTTTTTTATTGGTTTTGATGGGAATAAGGACTTATTTATATATATTTTTTCACGGACACTTATTATAAATTTAGTGTTTATTTATTTGTGTTATTTTAATTTTAGATTTCGCGCTGTTTTTGTGTTGTTTACCAAACCCAGACATGTCCATCGGATTGCCAGACAAAGAAGGGTGATTTGTCACTCCAAAGAACACGTCTCCACTGTTCTAGAGTCCAGTGGCGGCATGCTTTACACCCCTGCCTCTGACGCTTTGCATTGCACTTGGTGATATAAGGCTTGGATGCAGCTGCTCGGCCATGGAAACCCATTTCATGGAGCTCTCTATGCACTGTTGTTGTGCTAATCTGAAGGCCATATGAAGTTTGGAGGTCTTTATCTATTGACTCTGCAGACAGTTGGCGACTTCTAAGCACTGTGCTTTTCAGCATGCGCAGACCCCACTGTGTCATGTTACGTGGCCTACCACTTGGTGGCTGAGTTGCTGTTGTTCCCAGTTGCTTCCACTTTGTTATAATACCACTAACAGTTGACTGTGGAATATTTAGTAGCAAGGAAATGTCACGGATGGACTTATTGCACAGGTGACAACCTATCACGGTACCACGCTTGGAGTCACTGAGCTCCTGAGAGCGATCCATCCTTTCACAAATGTTTGTAGAAGCAGTCTGCATGCCTAGGTGCTTGATTTTATACACCTGTTGCCATGGAGGTGACTGGAACACCTAAATCCAATGATTTGGAGGGCTGGCCCAATACTTCTGGCAATACAGTGTTCTTCCATAGTGAAGCAAGTTGAAAAATAGGCTTACGCTGTTTATTGGAGTAAACCAAATTGAAACAAAACAGCCTCACAAGCAAATACAATCAAATGTGAAACAATCAAAAAGAATTAGCAGGATAATCGCTTGTAGTGATAAAAAACGCTGACTCCAGCGGGGGTTGAGTGCGTGATGACGTCACTGTACTGTATTGCATTTACAGTATTTACTCTTTTTGGTTTTGGTTACGCGGACTCACGTCACAAAATGTTCATATGAACACTCATATACACATTTATATGTTATTTATTGGTATTTACTTACAGGCAGGGGCGGACTGACCATTTGAAAACTCAGGCACTGCCCAAGGGCCCGGGGTCAGTAGGGGGCCCCATGAGATGCCCTTGGTACCTTTTTCATAGGCTTTTTTGAGTTTGGGCAAGGACACAGGGGCCCCATGATCCCCTATTGCCCGGGGGCCCCATGAGTTGTCAGTCCACCCCTGCTTACAGGCATTATATGTAAAATGTTAGCGCTGCTGTTATTTATTGATGACAAAGTTGTCACTGGGACAGGAAGCGAGGGGATATCTCCAAACAAGTACACAGACAGATGAACAAAAAAGCTGCCAAAGGTTGCTGCCTTCTCCCACTCAACTAGATAAGATTTTTTATTGCTGATGCTCCCTGTGGTAGTCAACTCATTTTTTTAAACTTTTACCTACAGATAAGTGTGTAATAAAGCCTACCTGTAAGTAAAATGAATATCTCCTAAACGTTCACCATTTAGGAGATATTATCTTTTTTTAGAGCCAGCGCTTGCGCTCTGTAGGGATGGCATACCCGTTCCGCTCTTTCAGAGTACTGCGCCGTGGCCCGGCATACATGGGGGAGTGATGATGCTAGTGATGGAGCACTAACAAGAATGGGGGAAGATGGAAGCCTCTGCAGTGGTGACAGCGTGCCGCTGGAGGGCTTCGTTTTAAGGTAAGTCCTTCATAGTGCGCTAGTATGAGATGCACACTAGGACATTATGACATTACCTTGCAGGGGATGTTTTCATTTTTTTCCTGCGGTTTAATACCGCTTTAACCACTTGAGCTCCAGAGGATTTACCCCCCTTAATGACCACGCCTCTTTTTGCTACTCGGCGCTGCACTAATTCAACTGATAATTGCGCGGTCATGCAATGCTGCACCCAAACGAAATTTACGTCCTTTTTTTTCACACAAATAGAGCTTTCTTTCGGTGTAATTTGATCACCTGTGCGCTTTTTATTTTTCACGCTATAAACAAAAAAAGGCCAAAAATTTTGAAGAAAAACATTTTTTATTTTCAGCTATAAAAAATATAAAGTAAACTCAAAGTTGGTTATAAATTTAGGCCAAAATGTATTCTTCTCCATGTTTTTGGTAAAAAAAATCCCAATGAGTGTATATTGATTGCTTTGTGTGGAAGTTATAGCGTCTACAAACTATGGTATAAATACTGCAATTTACGCCATTTTTCTGCTATACAGCGCTGCGCTAGTTTAACGGACAATTGCGCGGTCATGCAATACGGTACATAAATGAAATTTACATCCTTTTTTCCCCCACAAATTGAGCTTTCTTTCGGTGGTATTTGATCGCCTGTGCGGTTTTTATTTTTTGCGCTATAAAAAAAAAAGGCTGACAATTTTGAGGAAAAAAAACAATATTTTGGACTTTTTGCTATAAAACATGTCCAGTAAAAAAAAAATGCAAAAATCAAATTTAGTCATAAATTTCTGCCAAAATGCATTCTGCGACATGTCTTTGCTAAAAAAAAACCCAATACATGTAAATTAATTGGTTTACGTGAAAGTTATAGCGTTTACAAATGGCGGGAAAGATACTGGGATTTTTAGGGTTTTTTTATACTAATAATGGCGGCGATCAGCGAATTATGGCGGCGATCAGTGACTTATGGCAGCGACCAGCGACTTATGGCGGGACTGCGGGACTGCGGCGGACATTCTGACATTGGGGGGTACTGACTTGGGGTCACTGACATCCCCAAAAACACTAATACAGTGATCAGTGCAAAAAAAAAAAACACTGACACTGTACTAATGGCAATGGGGAGGAAGGGGTTAACTTTATTTTGCAGGGAAGGGTTATAGGAGTGAGGGGAGTGTTTTACTAGGAGGCGGGGGGTGTACTGGGCGGGACAAGGCTGATCGAGAAAGAGAAACTGTTCTTTCTCGATCAGCTCATCCTCGAGCTGACAGGGAAGTGACAGACAGCACAGCTACTGCAGCTGTGCTCTCTGTCACTGTTTGCCGCCGATCGCCGGAACATAGCCACTAAGGAGCGGCTGTGACCCGGCGACTGACATCTGCGGCGGTGATCCTCGGGACAAATAGGGCGGCGGCGCGCCTCGCGCGCGCCCCCTATTTGTTTACAAAACACACGTTTTAAAACGTGGTTTTGCCTGCCAGTGCTGCCCTGCCGCCGTATATGTACAGTGGCTGGGCGGCATGCGGTTAAAGGGGAACGTCACTCTCTCAATCAACATTGACTACTTTTAATCCTTATGCTGCTAGCAATAGTAAATAGATAAGAAGGTATTTTATATTTACTTGCTTTAAACTCTTTTTTTTTACATTTCTTCAGTTACTTCTTGGTTCCAGGCCTAGGCAAATGATGTTGTACATCCCAGGAGTCTTCAGGAAGGAAGGAAGGGTTTTCCCAGCTAAGCACACCCTCCTGTCTGCATGTCTAAGCTAAGGGCAGATGGATTCAAGGAAGTATTTGCTACATGAATTATCTGCCCTTACTCAAGCTGGCCATGGCCAGATATGCTAGGGGGTGTTCAAAGTGATTTCTCAGCAAAATAAAGCATGGAGACATGGATGGATGGGGAAGTTTGTTTTAAATATTGAAAGTGAATGAACCCCCCGGTCACATCAAAGCCAATTTGGAAAGCATGAGACTTACAGTGAAGTCGCACGATTTCAAAATTGGATGACCTGCCAATTTCATTGCGATTTGCAAGATATCTGACACAGATGTCTATGCGAATTGCAACAAAAGTATTGCATGCACTGCTTTAGAAATCTGTGCGGCTCTGACCAAGTTGGAATCGCACCGATACGACCGCTCTAATAGCGGACAATAGGGTGCGACTTGGCATATGATTTGCAAGTCGCATGGCATGAAAATCGCATGTCAATTCACATCCGATGTGACCGGGGGCTAAATAGCCGTTGGGTTTGTGGCGTCAGATGCAGTGAAGTTCTGTTTTAAAGAGAGTTTCCCATTACTTTTGTTCTGGTGACAATGATGTTATGAAGGCAGGAAGTAAGGGGAATTCTCCATAGAGACGCACTCTATGCCATGTAAAAAAACGTTTTTAGAATAAAATTTTAGAGATTTCTGGGTTGAAAAATCTGTGAAGGGTATTGTGTGGAGTGAATAACACCTGTGTTCAGATTAATGAGGTTAATGAATTATCCACTACATGGGCAAAACATCACTGTAGACCACAGGTGTCAAACACAAGGCCCGTGGGCTGAATCCGGCCCTCCATGCCATTTCATGTGGCCCTTGCACCTCTCCTGCAGGTACCCCCTTGTCTCCACCCCCATCTTATCTCAGCAGTCGGCAGCAGAGAGGAGAACAGAACTCCTCTGCCAAATCCTACACCTTTCAGGGCAACTGCAGCACCCCTTCCTCTCTGCCTCCCCTTTTCTCGGCATTCAGCGGACTCTGGTAACTGACTCCACTCTTCTTCTGGTCCTCCTCCAGACCCTGCACTTTCTGCTTCCCAGCTCTGCCACCAAAGGGGGTGCACGGTGATGTTAGGGAGGGTGTGGGATTCTTGACCTCTGATGTAATGGGGGGTCGGGTGTTCTGGATATCTAGTCTAAGGCTGGCCATACACTATATAATTTTCTTTAGAAAATTGCTTTAGATTTACCAAAAACCATATAATAGGAGGTCAAGCCTAAACAACACTTTCAGTTGTATCCAATTAGACAGGCCCTTGCACTACACAGTTGAAGGTAAATCTAAAGAAAATTGGGCAGAAATTGGACAGAAAATTGTATAGTGCATGGCCATCCTTACAGATACAACCGGCCCTTTGAGGGCAATCATAATGCTGATACAGCCCACAATGAAATGCAGTTTGACACCCCTGCAGTAGACCTTTGGTGCCTAACTTGCAGCCCCTCAATATGTAAAGAACAACATTTGGCCTCTAGCAGGCAGTAGCAGGAGGGCTCCTTTGTAACGGGGCTGCAATATCGGCGATCTGTAGCAGTCTGACATAACATGTCTCTAGTCTAAACCTGCTTCTCCAGTCACACCTGTAGCATGTGCTCAGTCTCTGACCATCTCTTGCAGTGTCAGCAATCTTTGACATGTAGTATTAGGCTACATGCACACTAGACGCGTGACCCATGGGTGTCAAATCCTGTCGTTTTCGGGAGCCCAGGAGCCACAAATGCAGCAGAGGAGTCACAGGGGGATTTAACTCTGCAAATAGATCCCCCACTGCTCTGACCAACTTCCCCTGTACTGGCCCCCCTCACCGATGCCCTGGCACTCCCTCCCTGCAGCACTGCCGGCCAGCCTCCGTCCTCCCCCTCCCGCTGGCTTCAGCTACAGCAGCGGATCCTCAGGGGGAATCACACTCTCCAAATATATAGTCCACAGGCCCACTGATTTCATAAAATGCCACTGACACGTTGCTTGTATTTCCTATACTCACCCGCCCAGAGGGTCCCGCTGAGATCCTCCGCTTTTCTGCCACCTCTCAATCCCATGTCTCCATATTGATTATGACATAATCAAGAGGCCCGTAGGTTCTTGCTGGTTCAGCTGCTACGTCTCCTGATGATGCAATGCTTTAGGGATATGCAGGTTCCTCCCTGCATAACTCTAAAGGCAAAGGGAGGACAGATGGCGGATATTGCAGCCCCTTTACAAAGGAGCCCTCCTGCTACTGGCTGCTAGAGGCCAAATGTTGCTCTTTACGTATCGATGGGCTGCAAGTTAGGCACCAAGGGTCTACTACAGGGGTGTCAAACTGCATTTCACCGCGGGCCGTATCAGCATTATGGTTGCCCTCAAAGTGCCGTGTCATTCGTCTAGATCAGTAATCTCCAAGCTGTGGCCTGGAAGCCAGATGCGGCCCTTTGCCTGCCTATATCCGGCCCTTGGGTTACTATTACCCCCAGTGAACACAACAAGTGCGGCTCAATTCCTCCCACTGACACCAATGATGGGGCATAAATGCTTTCCCTGATACAAATGATGGACACTATTACTCCCACTAACACCAATGATGAGACAGTGTTCTTCCACTGACACCAATGATGGGGCACTATTCCTCCCACTGACACCAATGATGAGACACTATTCCTCCCACTGACACCAATGATGGGGCACTATTCCTCCCACTGACACCAATGATGGGACATTATTCCTCCCACTGACACCGATGATGGGGCACTATTCCTCCCACTGACACCAATGATGGGACACTATTCCTCCCACTGACACCAATGATGGGACACTATTCCTCCCACTGACACCAATGATGGGACACTATTCTTCCCACTGACACCAATGATGGGACACTATTCCTCCCACTGACACCAATGATGGGACACTATTCCTCCCACTGACACCAATGATGGGGCACTATTCCTCCCACTGACACCAATGATGGGACATTATTCCTCCCACTGACACCGATGATGGGGCACTATTCCTCCCACTGACACCAATGATGGGACACTATTCCTCCCACTGACACCAATGATGGGACACTATTCTTCCCACTGACACCAATGATGGGACACTATTCCTCCCACTGACACCAATGATGGGAAACTCTTCCTCCCATTGACACCGATGATGGGGCACTATTCCTCCCACTGACACCAATGATGGGACACTATTCTTCCCACTGACACCAATGATGGGATACTATTCCTCCCACTGACACCAAGGATGGGACACTGTTCCTCCCACTGACACCAAGGATGGGACACTATTCCTCCCACTGACACCAATGATGGGATACTATTCCTCCCACTGACACCAATGATGGGGTACTATTCCTCCCACTGACACCAATGATGGGGTACTATTCCTCCCACTGACACCAATGATGGGGCACTATTCCTTCCACTGACACCAATGATGGGGCACTATTCCTCCCACTGACACCAATGATGGGGTACTATTCCTCCCACTGACACCAATGATGGGGCACTATTCCTCTCACTGACACCAATGATGGGACACTATTCCTCCCACTGACACCAATGATGGGGTACTATTCCTCCCACTGACACCAATGATGGGGTACTATTCCTCCCACTGACACTAATGATGGGGCACTATTCCTCCCACTGACACTAATGATGGGGCACTATTCCTCCCACTGACACCAATGATGGGACACTATTCCTCTCACTGACACCAATGATGGGGCACTATTCCTCCCACTGACACCAATGATGGGGCACTATTAAACACAGTGAGTTCCTGTGTGAATTGTGTGTGGCTGTGTACACGGGGCCTTACATGTAAGAGACACGGTCACACCAATCTGTCATGTCAGCCTGCCATGCTCACCGTCTTGCCACAAGCGGCCATAAGGCCAAGCCAGAACAAGATGCAGTTCCAGACAGAGAATACAAATGTCTCAGCAGAGGAAATGCCGGACTGCGGGGTTTCCTGTGACTCACACAGGCCATGATCTCTACAGAACTGACAGAAAGAAGAACAAGGGTCACTACAGGGCCAACGTCTTAGTATTTTCTGCTCTAGATTGCATAAATGGGAGAATCTGATTGGTCAATAATTGTTTTTTCCAGAAACATTTGCACAACAAGTCAGCCAACGTAACCACTTCATATTGTGCAGTGAAAAGTGAAAGGCGTGGGAGAGAGGGCAGGAAAGAGGTTTAATGGAAAAAAAAATGAGTTCTGCTTCCTGTCTGCCTGAAGGAGGGTGTCAGACACAGGAAGACGGCTCACATGCCAGGCCAGGGTGGCCCTGCAAGTACTACTCAGCTCTACAACAGTCCATGTAAAACTGACTGAGACGGGTTGAAAATGATCGACCAGACAGTGACTACATCCTATCCAGGGCTGCTGTTAAAAACCAAAGGGCCCCATACACCTAGTTCAGTTATGAATGTACACAGTGAGTGATTGGTACTGATCACCCATTGTGTTTATTCAAGAAATGAAGTGGCTGGTAAATGTGACATATTTACTGGACTCTTCCCCCACTCTCCATCCTGAAGGATCCTATTGTGTGCTTGCAGAGGCTGGTGGGAAGGAGAGGAGGGAAGCCGGAAACACTTTGGGGGTGCACAGGGGGGCCTGGGCAGCAGGGGGAAATGTATGGGGTACAGGGAGGATGATGGGTGGACCGGGGGAGGCAATGACTGGAACCAGGCAGCTGGGTGAATCAGGTGTTGGCAGGGAGGATGATCGGCACGGAGGGGGGGCAATCACAGGAACCAATCCCCTGCATGGCTCTCTCTGCAGCAGCCGAAAGTCAGCAGGAGGAAGAGGAGAAGTTAGCTCTCAGCTGCTGCAGAGAGAGCCATGCAGGGGATTGGTTCCTGTGATTGCCCCCCTGCTGTGCCGATCATCCTCCCTGCCAACACCTGATTCACCCAGCTGCCTGAGCCCCATACAGGAGGACTGGTGATACCCCATTATGAACAGCCCTGATCCTATTCGATGTACCGTAGTCACTGGGTGTTCACACAGCCCCTGGTATTGTGACTGCCAATTACAATAGCTGGCAGTTAGCAGTTTCCAAGAATGTGAACAAGAAACAACCTGGCCATGTATGACTAGCCTAAAACCGTATTAAACCCCAAACCAAAACCGTAATAAATTGCAGTTACCAATCATTTGACATGGTGGCTGCATTCGTTTTCTTCTTTAGCGCTGCCAGTCCAAGTATGTATTTTTTTATATCAGTCCTAAAAGTTACATACAGCCCAACATTTTTTAAAGTAACATTAAAAGCAAACCTGACACTTCCTCTCCCGCCACCTTGTAGGACCACCACAGCCATGACCAAGAGCCAAGGTCAGACACCCCCCCTAAAATGTGGGCCCACCAATCAGGCCTCTAGTACTACATTGTCAGATGAAAGTGAGAGAATCACATTCTCACCCATGATCTATAATTAGCCGGTATTTCCTTGGCTCTGGGGGGGCTAACAGGGTGGTGGGGAGGGGAAGAGCTGGGTATGGGCTATGATGAGTAGCTGTTCATTTACCATGAAGAAATGTACATTGTGATGCCAGCTGAAGACCTAATAGGCGGCCTAATGACCAACTGAAGGAGGACACGGGGCAGGTACGCTATGTCCAGGGGTGGACTGAACATTTAGAAACTCGGGCACTGCCCGAGGGCCCGGGGTCAGTAGAGGGCCCCATGAGATGCCCCTGGTACCTTTTTCATAGGCTTTTTTAAGTTTGGGCAAGGACACAGGGGCCCCATGATCCCCTATTGGGGCCCCATGAGTTGTCAGTCCGCCCCTGGCTATGTCTCTTCTGCAATAACACACACTTACCGTCCTGCATGGGAGTGGGGCTCCCTTGCCCGGTATACGCAGGGGTACCTTTTCTTTGTGTATGCGCTCATCAATGCCCGGGACTAGGAGGACCACGCTCATGTGGAAAACAGCATTAAGGCGGAACCTCAGCTTAGAGATGGGCCATACACTATATGCAGTGGTGATTGAACAGAAATCCTCTGTAAATAGTGGCTAAGTGGTTAGTACTTCTGCCTAGCAGCACTAGGGTTGTTGGTTCAAATCCCAACAGTGGCACTACCTGTCTGGAGTTTGCATGTTCTCCCTGTGCCTGTGTAGGTTTCCTCCCACACTCCAAAGACATGCTGGTAGGTTAATTGGCCCTAGTATGTGTATGTTTTCCTATACCAAGATGGTGGCCCGTGTACTTCCTGTATTGCGGCTTGACGTCATCAGCGTACCCTACGCGTTACGTCACATCTTCAACTACTCTCCTCCATCACTCATGCTGAGTTAACCCCTTGTAGAGAACTTCCTCTTCTACCCCATGGGTGCTTTACAGGCTCTGTTCTTCAATATGCTATTTATTTTCACGCACCACTGTGTAGCAACTTCAGACCAGGATCTTAATCAGTTCAAAAGCTTTACTGGAGATTCTGCAGCATCACAGACTGAAGTTCAGACACAACTTTTCCTAACTAACGAGCATCTGGCTGCCAGGCATATTTGTGGTAATAAGTAAACATTAGTGGTAAATCCCTAAAGAGGTAGGTTTCCTCTGCAGGGTTTGCAGGTAGGTGCTGTTCACATCTTCTCAGGTGGATCCTTACTGCTTTCCCAGGTGTTCCCCAGTGCCTCCTGAGCCCAACCATCCTCCTTTTATACGTCACACAGGGTGGAGGGCAGGACCCAGAGAAAAACCTGGGAAAACACTGAATTGGCATTAATCCCTACCTGCCTGGGCAACCCACATTCTCTATTAACTCCCACTTGTAGGCACCTGCCTACATACTCATGGTCTTCTATCGAACGTACAGTGAGCTTAGTGTGCATACTCCAGTTGTGACAGAATGACCGACTACCGATCGCACACATGAATGGCGTCATTCCCCACCAGCCAATCAGGAGCTTGAAAACTCGGATGTAGCCAGGGAGAAGATGACAGCAGCCACTGAGGGATGTAACCACCACATTGTTGGAAGGTGAAGGTGAGTATTTTCAGGTTAGTTCCAATCGAAGATAACTGTATACCATGGTGCCAGATGCCAAAGATAATAAAACATAGATTTGGGGTTTACATACATTTTTTAAAATTTAATTTCTACAATTCATAAGATTTTCCTTATCAGAGTGGCAACGCTACTTTTACTGTGATCTTCTGTCTTCTGTTGCCACTCTTACTGTGCATGTCCCAGTTCTTCTCCCGAACGAAGCCATTCATGTCCTATTTTATGCTCCTGAAGCCACCTCATGGAACCTTCCTTATCTCCTGCAGGGAAGCTCTAGCATTGTGAACAAGAGTAGACCCTATGTGACACTCTATATCTGCCTGCATGGCAGCTCCAGTGTTGTGAGTAGCAGCCATCTCTACGTGGCCATTCATAAGCTGGTCATAGATGGAAGTTTGGCTGATTCAGCAGGGACTGGTGAATTTTGATCCATGTGTAGGCATCCCTGTTTCACAGAGGTCAATTGTTAGATTGACTTCTGCTGAATGGGAGAGAGTCCCGCAGTCAGAGTACAATGTCTTAATGGGGAAGATTCCTTCATCTACCTCACTTTTGTGGATGGAGGAGCACATTTGTTTTTGGTTTTTGTTTTTTTTCATGTAACCCCCTGGCTGAATGAAAAAAAAGCAACCCATTTATAGACAGCTTTAATCTGACTGCCAAATAGTTACTTGAGGTCAAGGAAGTGAATGACCTACTGTGATGTTTGAAGGACATGTCAAATGCTGTAAGTATACAGTATATATGAAGCCAATTGGTTGGGAGGAGATCTGAACGGATAAAGGTTTGGCATTTGAACTGTGCATTTTGGGTGCAGGTAGCAACCAGGTAGACCAGTTCTTAAAAAAATGTCAAACTCCAGTGTACACTTCTCTGCACACTACCAACAGGAATGCAGAGGAGTCTTGATGTACCATACCTGACGACGTAGCCTGAGTCGCTACAAAATGCATTGGCTCCCATAGGCTTCAGGGACAGAGGAGGGACAGCCAACAATGGATGCCCCCATAGTAAGTCTATGCGTGATATCATTGTCCAGGCCCTGCTGTGCTGCTCTCTCCTCCTCCCTGAAGCCAACCCATGACTTCACCGGAGAGCCCTTAAAGGCATCTTTCCTTTACAGGATAGTCAGTGTAGGGCCTAAATGGGGCTGGGAGCAGGTTTAAGCTTAGATACTTAGATAGTCCAGATGTCTACTTTAATATCGGTTTGCCAATCAGCATAGGTACAGATACCGTACAGATACGTCCTATTTATCTAACTTTTTGAGACAAAGATTCTACGCTATAGTGCTGTCCCTACTTTTTATCCCCCCCCTTTTTTTCTAGTTGTATCAGCAGGTTTGATACAAGAAATGGCCAGAGACTGTAGACATGCTTCAGTAGACTGTCAGAGACTATAGACATGCTTCAGTAGACTGTCAGAGACTGTAGACATGCTACTAGAAGAGATGGTCAGAGACTACTGGTATGATACAAGAAATGCTCAGAGATATAAACATGCTACAGGAGATGGTCAGAGACTGTAGACATGGTACAAAACAAATAGTCATAGACTGTAGACATGCTTCAGTAGACTGTCAGAGACTGTAGACATGCTAGAAGAGATGGTCAGAGACTACTGGTATGATACAAGAAATGCTCAGAGATATAAACATGCTACAGGAGATGGTCAGAGACTAGACATGGTACAAAACAAATAATCATAGACTGTAGACATGCTTCAGTAGACTGTCAGAGACTGTAGACATGCTAGAAGAGATGGTCAGAGACTACTGGTATCATACAAGAAATGCTCAGAGATATAAACATGCTACAGGAGATGGTCAGAGACTGTAGACATGATACAACAAATAGTCATAGACTATAGACATGCTTCAGTAGACTGTCAGAGACTGCATTCATGCTACAAGATATGGTCAGAGACTGCAGGTTTGATACAAGAAATGATCAGAGACTGCAGACAAGTTACATTAGATAGTTAGAGACTAAATGATATAGGAGTTCCTGGAGAGTGGGGGACATGCTCCAAAGACAGTCATAGACTGAAGACACATTTCATGAGACTGCTAGAGAGCACATCCAGGCCCTTTACAATGCTTCCATATTTTTTCTCTCTACAGCTCTCCTAAAAAATAGACTTGTGCCACATTTGATATTTCTCAGCAAGAACCATTATAACAGATCAGAAGAAAAAAATAAAATAAAAACAGAACAGTGATGGACAGCACAGAAAAGTAAAACAATGCAAATAATAACAAAAAGAAAAAAAAATAAAACAAGTCACTTAGCCAGGGAAAACTGTCTGCTGTCAGCAGGGCCCCAAGGGCGGCACAATGAGTACCAAAAGGCGTATGTGGCCCTTCGGCCATAGGCTGGTCATCATGGCTGTAGAGAGCTGTGTAACAGACTTCCCTAGTGTTTGATACACTATTATGATTGGCTGATGTGCAAAAATCAGCGAAAACAGTAACAATGTATGTTTTTTTAGATTTTGTGACAACCCCATTTCCTGTCCTTACATTTCTGAACAGTTTCCAGCATGGCCCCCATAGTGTCATACCCCTGTATGGACCACAGCGTAGTCACATGACTGGACCCCCCGTGTCCACAAGACAATCGCACAAAACAATGGACACGGTGCTCTGTATGGCATTTCCTCAGAAAAGTTTCCTGAGACAAATCCTGAGCTCTTGTGTTACTTTAGAAAGGCGAAATCTGAAATTGGCTCACCAGGCTAACACTCTAAACGTGTATATACTGTATATAAATAAAAGTACAAACAACACATACCTGGTATAGCGAGGCCGAGGAAGACGAGGATTGTATACATCGTGAGCCCCTTTGTGTCCTCCGATGATATGTCGCTTTTTTATTCTCACTCTCAACGACAACGATACTGTCACTTCCTCATTTTTACAGGGAAAGTAGAGGGGAGGAAAATATTACAGAGCCAAAGGGAGGGGACAGCTGACAGGCTCCTGTATCATCCTTGAACCGCCACAAGGTGTCAGAGCAGGCTGTCTCCCCCCTGGTGTATATAAAGGTCACTTCCTTCCAGAACATGACTACCTGTAAATGTATATATAGTGCAGATTTTCCCGGAACTAACAGGACCAGTTCTTTGTGTACTATCAGAAAAAAAACAAAAAACTGTGAAATCTTTGCGATTATTGGTGTCAACAGAAAACCACTAATGCAGCTGCCACTTTTAATATCACCAAAAAGAAACTTGTTACAAAGTTTGAGTACTGTCTGTGATAGTTTTTTTATTTGCATTAACATACAATTTTCAGGACAAGCTTTCAGGGTATGTCCCCTTCTTCAAGGTCCCCTTTCGGAGTATGTCCCCTACTTCAACGTCCCCTTTCAGGGTATGTCCCCTTCTTCAAGGTCCCCTTTCAGGGTATGTCCCCTTCTTCAAGGTCCCCTTTCAGGGTATGTCCCCTTCTTCAAGGTCCCCTTTTGGGGTATGTCCCCTTCTTTAGGGTCCCCTTTCGTGGTATGTCCCCTACTTCAACATCCCCTTTCAGGGTATGTCCCCTCCTTCAACATCCCCTTTCGGGGTATGTCCACTTCTTCAAGGTCCCCTTTCGGGGTATGTCCCCTTCTTCAAGGTCCCCTTTCAGGATATGCCCTCTACTTCAAGGTCCCCTTTCGGGGTATGTACCCTTCTTCAATGTCAACTTTCGGGGCATGTCCCCTTCTTCAAGGTCCCCTTACAGGGTATGTCTCCTTTTTTAAGGTCCCCTTACAGGGTACGTCTCCTTCTTCAAGGTCCCCTTTTGGGGTATGTCGCCTACTTCAACGTCCCCTTTCGGGGTATGTCCCCTTGTTCAAGGTCCCCTTTCGGGGTATGTCGCCTTCTTCAACGTCCCCTTTCGGGGTATATCCCCTTCTTTAAGGTCCCCTTTCGGGGTATGTCGCCTACTTTAAGGGCCCCTTTCGGGGTATGTCCCCTTCTTCAAGGTCCCCTTTCGGGGTATGTCCCCTTCTTCAAGGTCCCCTTTCGGGGCATATCCCCTACTTCAAGGTCCCCTTTCGGGATATGTCCCCTTCTTCAACGTCCCCTTTCGGGATATATCCCCTTTCTTCAACGTCCCCTTTCGGGGTATGTCGCCTACTTCAACATACCCTTTCGGAGTATGTCCCCTTCTTCAAGGTCAACATTCGGGGCATATCCCCTACTTCAAGGTCCCCTTTTGGGATATGTCCCCTTCTTCAACGTCCCCTTTCGGGGTATGTCGTCTACTTCATCATCCCCTTTCGGGGTATGTCCCCTTCTTCAAGGTCCCCTTTCGGCGTATGTCCCCTACTTCAACGTCCCCTTTCGGGGTATGTCCCCTTCTTCAACGTCCCCTTTCGGGGTATGTCGCCTTCTTCAACGTCCCCTTTCAGGGTATGTCCCCTTCTTCAACGTCCCCTTTCGGGGTATGTCACCTACTTCAACATCCC
Organism: Staurois parvus; assembly: GCF_062004578.1. Lineage (NCBI taxonomy): Eukaryota > Metazoa > Chordata > Amphibia > Anura > Ranidae > Staurois > Staurois parvus. Next base: position 12,014,023 of record NW_028317991.1, read on the forward strand.
TTTTTCGGGGTATGGCCCCTTCTTCAAGGTCCCCTTTTGGGGTATGTCCCCTTCTTCAACGTCCCCTTTCGGGGTATGTCCCCTTCTTCAACGTCCCCTTTCGGGGTATGTCCCCTTCTTCAACGTCCCCTTTCGGGGTATGTCCCCTTCTTCAACGTTCCCTTTCGGGGTATGTCGCCTACTTCAACATCCCTTTTTCAGGGTATGTCCCCTCCCTTCTTCAACATCCCCTTTCGGGGTATGTCCCCTTCTTCAACGTCCCCTTTCGGGGTATGTCGCCTACTTCAACATCCCCTTTCGGAGTATGTCCCCTTCTTCAAGGTCAACTTTCGGGGCATATCCCCTATTTCAAGGTCCCCTTTTGGGATATGTCCCCTTCTTCAACGTCCCCTTTCGGGGTATGTCGCCTACTTCATCATCCCCTTTCGGGGTATGTCCCCTTCTTCAAGGTCCCCTTTCGGCGTATGTCCCCTACTTCAACGTCCCCTTTCGGGGTATGTTCCCTTCTTCAACGTCCCCTTTTGGGGTATGTCGCCTTCTTCAACGTCCCCTTTCAGGGTATGTCCCCTTCTTCAACGTCCCCTTTCGGGGTATGTCACCTACTTCAACATCCCTTTTTCGGGGTATGTCCCCTTCTTCAAGGTCCCCTTTTGGGGTATGTCCCCTTCTTCAACGTCCCCTTTCAGGGTATGTCCCCTTCTTCAACGTCCCCTTTCGGGGTATGTCCCCTTCTTCAACGTCCCCTTTCGGGGTATGTCGCCTACTTCAACATCCCTTTTTCAGGGTATGTCCCCTCCGTTCTTCAACATCCCCTTTCGGGGTATGTACCCTTCTTCAACGTCCCCTTTCGGGGTATGTCGCCTACTTCAACGTCCGCTTTAGGGGTATGTCCCTGTCAAGAGAACCAGAGAGCACACAGACAGATTGCACGGAACCCAACGTGCTTTTATTGGGGAGGTTTTTGGGGCACAGACAACAGTTCCTTTAGTCCACAGATCCACACCAGACACAGCAACACAGTACAGTTCTCTGGAAGGCAATATGGAACAACAGGGGTATTGTAATCCACAGGGTTAGTCCACACAGATGGCTCCAGGCAGGGATGGGTTAAGTCCAGGCAGGATCACGGAGAACAAAGGATTAAGTCCAGGCAGGTTCACAGAGAACGAGGGGTTAAGTCCAGGTAGGTGATAGATCCAGGCAGATGCACGGGGACAGCAGAAGATCCCTCCACAGTGCAGGGATTCCAGGCAGCACAGACAGTCCAGGAGATGAGGAGGAGGACGGGGGATGAGAGAAGCTGGCCCTCAGCACAGCCTTCCCTCACACACACAGCCAGGAGAACACACAGGGGGGTTTGTCTGCTCACCCTTAAGTATAGAGCTGGTAACCGGATACTTCCTGTCGGGTTACCATGGCAACGGGCCCTGTCTCCAGACCTGTCCATGGGGCCCAGGAATTTGTGCATGAGGGGGAAGGGAGGAGATGGCCTGTTTGTAGATTCCTTCAGCAGGAGGCCAGGCTGCAAGCCAGGGGGGTGAGGGGCTGCTGAGGTCTGCCTGTGTCAGGGACAAAGAGGACTAGAAGTCCCAGCATGGATGGGACAGAAGGGTGGCAGCCAGCAAACCTGGAGGATGGGGAAGGAAGGACCAGGTCTGTGACAGTCCCCTTCTTCAAGGTCCCCTTTCGGGGTATGTCCCCTTCAACGTCCCCTTTCGGGGTATGTCGCCTACTTCAACATCCCTTTTCGGGGTTTATAGCAGAATCTTAAAAGAAATAATCACAGCAATGGTTATAAAACTAGGATTAGACTAGAGATAAGACAGAGCAAAAGCAAAGACTGGGGGGGGGGGGGGGGCAGGGTTTGGGACTACAGTCACAGAGGGGGTCTGTAAAACTGTTGGATAATGAGTGAGGAATCCCATGTCCACATTAAGGCCAATCCTACATGGAAGAAAAATATATTTGAAATATATTTCAAAAATATTCTTCCCAAATATATTGACATATATTTGAAATACTACAATTTTGGCCATATTCAATATATTTCAAAATATATTTAAATAAATATATATTTAAAAAAAAAATACATTTCAAATATACTGTATGTCTTTAAAAATACAGATCTACATTTTTGGAATGCATTTACAAATATATGTTAAAATTACTTTTCAATATGTTAAAAAAAGTCTGAAGAATATATTTAAAAAAAACTTTTTAATTACCTTAGCTAAACGAGCAGCCAAGACACGGAACAACAACTTAGAATGTAAAAAAATTTTTTTTTAAATTATAATTTTTGGTTATAAACTAATTTGGGTATTTTTTTTTACTAAAAAGATAGCTGGATACATTTTGGCCAAGATTTATGAAGAAAGATTATTTATTTGCAAAATTTTATAAGAAAAACACTTTTTAAAAATATTTTGGACTTTTTCATTTATATAGCAAAAAAATAAAAATCCCAGCGGTGAATAAATACCACCAAAATAAAGTTTTATCTGTCTCAAAAAAATGCTAAAGAATTAATATGGGTACAGTGTTGCATGACCGCGCAATTGTCAAAGTGTGACAGCGCTGAAAGCTCAAAATTGGCCTGGACAGGAAGGGGGTAAAAGTGTCCGGACTTGAAGTGGTTAATAGTACACTGGCCAGCGGGAGGGCTTTTGAGAGACCAAAGGACCCTTTTAGCTTTCAGTTTGGCCTCCCTAGATTCAGGGTTGGGATGTATTCACACCTGCGAATCCACCCTGCCTGCAACTAGAGGCGAGAGCCCCATGGGGGTTCCTGTCCCTAGCTGCAAGTAAGCAGCCCCACTGAAAGCAATGGGAGTCTGTAGGCGCTTAGATAATTGCACCCACTTGCCTTTAACCTTGGTAGAAATGCAGAGTGCCAATCCAAGCGCCAACCTACAACAACCCAGTGATGTCAATGCTGTTCGGTCCAAGAGATAGACAAACGAAACCAGCGCTCCAATCTTCATGCAAGCCAAGGAATTGCCAAAATGCCAATCGAAGAGGTGCTGCCCTTCTGAGATCGCGACATCTGACCACTGGTAAATGAAAATAAACAAGGGCGCACTCTCATTGTGCATTAGCGGGGTATACCACGTAATTTATTGAATAAAAAAGGATGTATACTCACAAACCAACGTGATTATAGGCAGTATGGGTGATCCACAAAGACAGTCACAATACAACTGTGTCTAATGATGCGGATAATCTGACACGTTTCGGGGGCTGGACCCCCTTCCTCAGATAATACGCATGTGATATCATATACACATGCGTATTATTAATACGTTTCTGGTTAGTGCGCATTTCTAACTTTTGCACTGGGAATCAGCGAGCACCATTACTAGACTGTGATTTATTTATTTATTGATTTATTTATTCATTTGCTTTGGTTTCATTTATTATTTATATCTGCCCACAATATAGTAACATCACACAGTGCTGTATTTTCTTTATATATATATTTTTGGGACTTTTATGTGTTTTCCTTGAATGTTCAGCTGCTGACCATTGGAGCGCTCACTGTATTTTTTATACTATCCGCATCATTAGACACAGTTGCATTGTGACTGTCTTTGTGGATCACCCATACTGCCTATAATCACGTTGGTTTGTGAGTATACATCCTTTTTTATTCAATGCTGTTCGGTGTCGACATCCAGCAGGACTCACCTTGTCCACTGAAACTGGCTGTGAAAGACAAAGAAGAGCCCCACACCAACAAACCCAGCCCAGTCACTATGTATAGAGAATCAGCTTCAGTGTTTCTTCACCAAGACATGCCCCACTGATGCGTTTCACACTCCCACAGGCTGAACTCTATGGCTAAACCCATGGAGGGGTGAAACGCATCAGTGGGGACGTGGCTTTGGGAGGAAGCCAATTCTCTATACATAGTGACTGGGTTGAGTTTGTTGGTGCGTTGGATCCTTATTGTCTTTCATAGCCACTCGCATGTAATCTCCTAAGCAGCAAACCCATGAAAGTCTCTGTCCAGGGCCAATCACTTGCAGGTTAATATTGCATGAGTGATTACATGCGGCGGGGCACCATTAGCTGCAAGAACCAACAGCCTCCCATTTCTTTCAATAGAGCTGCCTACCACCTAATCACGGGAATCCCCTGCCGGGGACCTTGTTCTAATCGCAGGCATGTGACTACATCCTTCAGGTACAAAGTTCCCCTCATTGATTGTGCTGTTGTACAAGATTGTTGCCTGTCATTACTTTTGACATTCTGTATGTTTCTTTGTAGGAAGGATTTCTCTAAATAAAATCTTCCTTTATTCTTGGTGTGTCAGAGGGTGCGGCGTTGCCAGAAGGGTCCTTGTCATCCCTTCAGGGGTACGTGCTGCATCAGGAATGTATGTTGATGTACGTATTACTGAAAGGATCATTTGGCCTGAAGATGAGTCATTTGTGCTTTAGGGTGGATTGAGCCAGACATCTGTGTGAGAGTAGAGGAAACTTTACTATATAGATCTTGTTATGCTGGTTTTTGTTTTTTAAGAAAGAGGAAGTAGAATTTTGTCTCATACGTAATTTATGATCTTTTCTGCTTATGCAACTGTCAACAGAGAATTTAGAGAGAAGAACTCAACTACACTTTGACCGCAGACAACTTAAAGTTGAAGTTTTATCTGCTCCCCCCTCATCAAACTGCAAATGAAATGATTAAATGAAACCTTTGCTTTTCATTGCCTACCTTATTTTAGAATAATGACATCATCAATAGGTCTCTGTGCTTCTCCATGCAATGCAGGCAGATGACTAATGGGAGGGGCTGGTAGGGTGCCTTAAAGCGAAGCTCCAACCAAAAGGGGAAGTTCCACTGTAAAAACTGGTTCCCCGCTCCCCATTAAGGATTGGCACCTTTGGGGAGCGGGTACCCGAATTTGACAGGTACCCGCTCCAACACTTCTGCTGCGATCGCCTAGGCAATCAGAAGCAGAAGTTGTCCTCCTACCCTCCATCCCCTGGTCTTGTGGGACATGTGACAGGTCCCAGAAGACTACAGGACCATTCATGAAGCGCATCGCTACTCACGCATGCGCAGTTGGTACCCGGCTGTGAAGCCACAAGCTGTAACAGCCAGGTGCCCACACTGAAGATGCCGGCCTCCAGGAATCCAGGACAGGTGGTGAAACGGGCTGCGGGGAGGACACTGCAGGCTCGTGGGACAGGTAAGTGGCTGTTTTTTAAAAGTCAGCAGCTACAGTTTTTGTAGCTGCTGACTTTTATTTTTTGACAGTGTGAGTGGAACTCCGCTTTAAAGTGTTTATACTCGAAAAATAAATTTCCCTTATTTGCTTTTTTTCTTTTTTATTCTTTTGAATATACAATTGAAATCATTTTATTTTATCTGTTCACCTGTACAAGAATAATGGGAGTTCAGATTTAAAATGGACCTAAAGTCAAAATATTTAGGTTTGCCAGTGCCACTTGCTGCAGCCATTAAAAAATCAGCAGGGTGAACCCCAATGCCTAGTACGATCAGAAAATTGGACGAAAAATATCTCTTTTGGATAGATCGTCTGATAATCTGATTGTTCGTACACAGCTTTCAAGGGCTGATCACAACAAGTCATTATCTGAATTATCCGAAGGGACAAACACAAATGAACCAGAACAAATGATTTTCGTTTAATCAGTACAGTATTTGTCAAAAAAAAAAATCAGAAGATCAAGACCGTGCATGTTCAGAAGCAAAAGAATACATTACAATACAATACATTACATCATCGCAGGAAGTTGTATTCTGTTGTGTAAGAACTTTTGTAACTTTAGTACCTCTTCATTTTCGATACGAGACTAGCATGCAAAGAAAAACGGACGATCATCCATCCGATATTCTCAGCCTGTACCAGGTTTAACCACTAGCCCTCCTGAGGATTTACCCCCCTTTCTGACCAGAGAATTGTTTGCGATATGGCTGTTCTGTCTCTCCAATCTAAGCATTGATAGTGTGATCTCTGTTGTAGCAAACTTGCTCATCAGAGTTGGAAGCGGAGCTCCCCTTTTTCTTTTCTTTTAGGGAAAGTATTCCTCACACTCCCTACCCCCCTCCAGTCCTGAGAGGCAAACGTTATCTCCTGACAGATGGTGTGGGTCAGCCCAGGTTAAGCCTCCCCAGTTTGGTGCCAGACATTTGTGTAAGTGTAACCTTTTTCACCCATCATAAAACAGATAATAGCTTCTTTCCCAGACTTAAAAGAGAATTGAATATTCCTCAGGTCAACTGTATGTTTCATGTCATGGATTATGAAGCTGTTATTTTTAACTGAGAGTCCACTGACATCCTGGCCAACATATTGTATTGGGCAGACGCAGAGCCACCCCCCCTTGCCGGGGGGGGGGGGGGGGGGATTTTAAAAAGAGGCAGGATAGCAAGTCTGAGAGAGAGTTGATACAGATCTCCCAGTAACATCTAAGGAGGAGATAAAGAATCGTCCTGCTCTGCAACTTGGATCTGCAAACCCAGGCTAAGGGCAAGTAACTTAATCCTGTAATTTCCTTCCTAATTATCTCTTTGCTGTGTCTTTATATATATATATATATATATATATATATATATATATATTTTTTATTTTTTATTTTTTTTGTGATATCTCTTTGTAAATATTTTATTGCACCTATTTGACTCTTTTAGTAATAAATCTTTCTTTCTGAAAGTGTTAAACTGTTTTTAAGCGTTTACCTGCAATTCACGAATTCCTGCCTTTTGAAGAGACGCTACTGTGTTTGTTTACTCCCTGCCCAATTGACCATAATTCACAGGTGACTTTTCAATCATTATAGTGTATTTCTGACAGAGTCCGTCTTCTCTGTACATTTCAAGACGGTGGTGGCAGTAGAAGGGTTAGTTGCTTAATTAACCCGACCCAGTAACAAGCGCATTCAGGCTGCAGGCACCGATTGTAGCCCCTTAGCTGGACAATCGCTGTGCAGGGTGCAGCTGGGTGGGGCCTTGTTACGCATGTCACACCGCGGTTTTAGATCGGCCGGTCCTTCGGTCACGAGTTTGGTGAGAAAGTCTGGGGTCTGACGCTGTGGGCGTGACGTATTACTGTTAGTCGCGGTCGTGCGATAGTCGCATGTTGGTGGCGGCGACCGTGGATCCGTGACATCTGTAACTTATGCAGGCCATAGACGGGCCTTTTATCGGCCGATAAATGAAGAATCAGTTGGCCCCGTTGCCGATGCTGCCACCAATGTTCATGAAAATTGGACGTTTTTCATGGGTTTTCCAGGATGACCGATAAAAATAAACAAGAAGATCCTCGAAAAACAGCCGACGGGCTGTCCCCACTAACAGCGTGAATATTTTTAGTGTGGACAAAAATTCAGCCAATAAACAACCTGTCTATGGCCTGCATACAGTTGTGATGAGATAGCGATAACTTCAACCTCAGCTGGATACCACAGTCAGTGACTCAATCGATAAGACATCTGGCAGACCTTGTGAAGTATATTCCATAAACTGAGAGAATCTTACAACAATGAACATTCAATAGGTCAAAAGATCATTCTGTTTCCTGCACCATGACATGAGGCAATGCAATGCATTTCTGGGAAAGGGGTTGGCAATCTAAACCAAAGGAAAGGGAGGAGCAGAGACAAGATATAGAAAACATTTAAAGGCATATGACAGTCAATATGACAGTCATGTGAAACATGACAACGGCGCTGCATTACTTTGACAATTGCGCGGTCATGCAACTCTGCACCCAAATTAAATTTATATCCTTTTTTCCCCACAAATGGAGCTTTCTTTTGGTGGCATTTGATCACCTCTGCAGTTTTTACTTTTTGCCCTATAAACAAAAAAAGACTGACAATTTTGAAAAAAATTTATATTTTTTTTTCTGCAATAAAACATATCCAATAAAAATTTTTAAAAATCAAATTTCTTCATAAATTTAGACCAAAATGTATTCTGCTACATATTTTTGGTAAAAAATCCCAATAATTGTATATTGATTAGTTTGTGCAAAAGTTATAGCTTCTACAAACTATGGTACATATACTGGATTTTTAAGAAAAGTTTTGACACCAGTAATGGCGGCGTTCAGCGACTTATAGCGGGACTGTGATATTGCGGCGGATATTTTTACACTCTGACACTTTGTGGGAACCAGTGATAATGCCATGAGATTCCAGTGCGAATTACAGGCGGTGTTCTGCAGCGCATAGTGTGAACCCAGGCTTAGTCTTGTCCAGTTGTACAGGATCCTCTTTGAAAATTGTTTACTCTGATTTCACTGCACGCTGTGAGCTTCTCTAGAGGCCAGGTTGGAAGGCATTCAGCATCATCTAGCCCATTCCTCCTCAGCCACGCCCCTCTTCTTTCATTCATTGGATTTTGTTTTTTCCAATCACGGAGGTTCAACATTACATGTGGGTGCGGTCTGCATGCAAATATATCCTGACTAGAAACACCCACTCCTCCAGACTGATATCTGTCCATTAAGGCATTTTGACATTTGCATAGCTCCTCCAAAGAGTCAGCCCACTGCTTACATCAGTGTTGAGCAGTGATCTCCAACCTGCAGGCCAGGGGCCCAGATGCAGCCTACTGTTTGCTTTTATCTGGCCCTTGGAACACTATTCGTCCTACTGACACCAACAATGGGAGGATAATTCTTCCCACTGACACCAACGATGGGGCACTGTTCCTCCCACTGACACCAACGATGGGGCACTGTTCCTCCCACTGACACCAACGATGGGGCACTGTTCCTCCCACTGACACCAACGATGGGGCACTGTTCCTCCCACTGACACCAACAGTGGGGCACTGTTCCACCCTCTGACACCAACGATGGGGCACTGTTCCTCCCACTGACACCAACAATGGGGCACTATTCCTCCCACTGACACCAATGATGGGGCACATTTCCTACCACTGGCACCAACAATTAGGCAATATTTCTCCCACTAGCACCAACAATGGGAAATAATTCCGGCAACTGACCTCAACAATGGGTCCCTATTCTTCTCACTGACACCAATGAGGGGGGCATTATTCCTCCCACTAAAGATGTGGCATTATTTACACTTACTGACATCAGGACATGTTCTACTCCTCCTGGTCACAGTCTGGCCCCCCAAAGTCTGAAGGACAATGAACTGGTCCTTCGTTTAGAAAGTTTGGAGACTCCTTGTGTTGAGGCTTCTTGAGTGGAGTACAGAGGCAGGGTGCTGTGATGTTTTCAGAAAGCTATTTACAGCACCCATCCAGCCCCTCCTACCAGCCATGATCTGCCTGCATTGCATAAAGAAGCACAGAGACCCAATGATAACATTGCTGGATCTAAATAAAAAGTATAAATGGCAAGGTTTTACTTAAAATTTGTGATTAGCATGTTGATGAAAGGGTGAAGGGGATCAAGATGGGGGGGATGTTAGCAAATTAACCGTCAAGCTTCAATTAATCTAGTAACCTTATGAGTTACTGCTCCTGAAGTTAATGTATTCGGTTTCTCTAGTGTAGGGGTCTCCAAACTGTGTCCTCCAGGCCGTATGTGGCCCTTTGCTTGCCTTTATCCGGCCCTTGGGGCACTCCACTGGCACTATCCCTACCACTGATGCCAAAGACAGGACACTATTCCTCTTGCTGATGCCAATGACGGGGCGCTATTCCTCCCATTGACACCAATTATGGGGTACTATTCCTTCCAGTGAGACCAGTCATTGGGTACTAATCCTCCCACTGACACCTGTTATGTGGCACTATTCCTTCCACTGACGCCAATGACGGGGCACTATTCCTCCCACTGACGCCAATGACGGGGCACTATTCCTCCCACCGACACCAATTATGGAGTACTATTCCTCCCACTGACACCTGTTATGTGGCGCTATTCTTCCCACTGACGCCAATGATGGGGCACTATTCCTCCCACTGACGCCAATGACGGGGCACTATTCCTCCCACTGACACCTGTTATGGGGTACTAATCCTCCCACTGACACCTGTTATGTGGCACTATTCCTTCCACTGACGCCAATGACGGGGCACTATTCCTCCCACCGACACCAATTATGAAGTACTATTCCTCCCACTGACACCTGTTATGTGGCGCTATTCTTCCCACTGACGCCAATGATGGGGCGCTATTCCTCCCGCTGACGCCAATGATGGGGCACTATTCCTCTCGCTGACACCAGTCATGGGGCACTATTCCTCCCGCTGACGCCAATGACGGGGCACTATTCCTTCCGCTGGCGCCAATGACGGGGCACTATTCCTCTCGCTGGCGCCAATGACGGGGCACTATTCCTCCCGCTGATGCCAATGACGGGGCACTATTCCTCCCGCTGACGCCAATGACGGGGCACTATTCCTCCCGCTGACGCCAATGACGGGGCACTATTCCTCCCACTGACGCCAATGAAGGGGCACTATTCCTCCCACTGACGCCAATGAAGGGGCACTATTCCTCCCACTGACACCTGTTATGGGGCACTATTCCTCCCACTGACACCTGTTATGGGGCACTATTCCTCCCACTGACACCTGTTATGGGGCACTATTCCTCCCACTGACGCCAATGATGGGGCACTATTCCTCCCACTGACGCCAATGATGGGGCACTATTCCTCTCACTGACACCAGTCATGGGGTAGTATTCCTCCCACTGACACCTGTTATGTGACACTATTCCTCCCACTGACACCAATGATCAGCACTATTCCTCCCACTGACACTAGTTATGGGGTATTATTCCTTCCACTGTCACCAATTATGGGATACTATTCCTCTCACTGACACCAATCATGTAGGTTTTTTTTTTTTACTCCCATTTAGTATACCAGGCTCATGGCATCTTCTGCTCCCACTGCCCGCAGTCCAGGCCCCGTAAAGACTGAAGGGGAGAAAACTGGCCCTTGGTTTCAAAAATTTGGAGACCCCCTACTCTAGTGTACCTACAAACGTTACAGTGTCACAAAACGTATATTCAAATATGGTCTGGGGATTTACATAAAGGCAATTTTATAACGCCAGCCGAACACAGCTGTTGTAGGGAAATGTTATTGCTTCCTATGGCTGTACTTCTCACAGATTTGCATCCGTCTCAGTGGTAATTCCTAAGACTGTGTATATTACACTTATAGCCTGCACAGCAACACACATATATTATTTTAATTAGCAGGAGAGTACATAGACAAATGATATGCAACCAGATTTTACCCATCATCAGTCAGACAACTTCTAGCCGCTACACTCCCACTGCCAAAGTCAATCCAACAATGCCTCCCTGCCATCATCCGGCCTACTACTCATAGCCAAGGTCTTAAGAACTGACGTTAAAGGGAATGTTTGTCTTTTATTCCAGTATGTAGACTCCAGGATGTGATACAACGATCAGATAAAGTCAATTAACATTTTTTACTGCAATATACAGACGCATAAAAATTACATTTTTTGTGTTGTGATGTTGGATAGTTTGTTCCACCCTGTGAGGCGGGTAGTTACTTTGTCTCTGTGTAAAATGGAAAAAAAATAATTTATAAAACCTAAAATGAAAAAGAAACAAAAAACATTTTCTACTGCAATATACAGACACATAATAAAATGGAACAGAGACTAAAGATATAGAAATTTTATGATTTAAGGAAAATGAGAAAATATACTTTTATTGTATGCACGTCTACCCATGAACACAGAACGTTTTATACACCATTAGAGGCATTTTGCTTTTTTTTTTTTTTTCTGCCTCTACACACCACAAAAAAGGAGAGATTCAAAAGTGTTAAGTAACAAACGGGTAAAAAAAAAAATAAAATAAACTAAAGCTGGCCATAGAACTGGCCAGTTCAGCCGGGACCAGCTGAATTTCAATTAGTGTGTGGCCATCCCTGTGCAGCATAAGTTGAACAACAAAAGTTTTCCAACATTCCCATTCAACAGAAATTGATCTTTAGACTGACTTCTGTCAAACAGGGAGGGACATGTGTAGTTTGAAATTCAGCTGGTCCCTACTGAATTGGCTGAATCTCAATTCAACTATGGTTAGCTTTAGTTTTTTTGGTCAGCTCACTGGCTGAAAGAAAAAAAAAAAAAAAACCCCCATCTATGGCCATTTTTTGTAAAAGAAATACAAAAATTTATTTTAGATTTTAGGGCACACAAATGCAAAATAGTAAAATTTAGCAAAACAATGCATGCTAGTATGCACTATTCCATTAAAGCAGCCAACAAAAAGAACAATACATGTAATTTGTATTCAAATCACAAAGTAAATTAAAGTAGACACAAAGGTTTGATGAAAAGAATGTACAGTGGGGATCGAAAGTTTGGGCACCCCAGCTAAAAATTTGTATTAATGTGCATAAAGAAGCCAAAGAAAGATTTCTTAATTACATTCCAAACAGAGGATATTGACATCTGAAAACGCTTGGCTGGCTACAAAAAGCGTTTACAAGCTGTGATACTTGCCAAAGGGGGCAGTACAAGATATTAACTTTGCAGGGTGCCCAAACTTTTGCAGACGCCATTTTTTTGTTTTCTGTTATTTTGAAAGTGTAAATGATGGAAATAAAATCTAACTTTTGTTGACATATTATAAGAATGTCTAATCTGTAATTTGATGCCTTTTGGAGATTTTTCCATCTTTCCTTGGCTTCTTTATGCACATTAATACAAATTTTTAGCTGGGGTGCCCAAACTTTCGATCCCCACTGTATATAATAGTCAAATTTTTTGCAGCTTTGCATGACCGCGCCATTGTCAGTTAAAGTAACGCAGTGCCGTATCACAAAAAAATGGCCTGGTCAGGAAGGGGGGTAAATCCTCTGGAGGGCAAGGGGTTACTTTATTTCCACTTCTGCAGTCCAATTGGGATAACACTTGTTTTATATTTGTTATGTAGTCTCATACACACAGCATAACAAAAAAAAAAAAAAATGCAGCTTACTGGTTTAGGTTTGGTATTCTGGATCCTCCAGCAGTAAAAAAAAATTCTACATAGCTCTCTGTTTATGGGGGGGGGGGGGGCTTTGTTTACCATTATTAACCCCGTCCATAACATGCAAGCTGATCTTTATTATTAAGGTGTGTAGAGGCTGGGCTTCTCACATTGTATGTTATTAAGGACAGACTCACTACCATTGTTCAAAAATCTGCAATGTCACCTTCTCCTATGTCTAAAAAAAAAAAATTAGTACGGTTTTATTTATTTTTTCATGCGATGTGAATGGGAATACAGAACAAACATTCTACTGCAAAAGTGGAAATATGCTTTAAAGAACTTTACCGATAACAACATGATAAAAATAATGTTCTTTAGCAATATACATTCCACATTATTAATTCTGCTACCAAAATTAGCGTGTGCTGCAAATTGCCTCCAGCATTGTTCCTGTTTCTTCTTGCTGGAGATGGCCATTTTGCTGAAGCCAAGAGCCCCTGAGCAGTAGTAAATCTTTAGGATGGCAGTAGATCGGCCACTACAAATTTAGCACAATGCCTTAAAAAAACAAAAAAAAAGAGCAACTGAGCATGTGCAGGGTGAGACAGTGTATTACTGTATTTTAAATAGTATAGGCACTGGTTTTTAATATTTTACATAGCTATACCTGCATAGATGCCAGTATGAAGTGATCTAGCAGAGCAGGGCCCTCGATCCCCTCATGTTTTGCATTGTATTGGTATTGTTCTGTCACATGTTCTGTCCCCCTTTGTAATGTACAGCGCTGAGTGAACTATTGGCGCTTTATTATTATTATACAGTATTTATAATCTAGCAGGACTAAAGTTCCACTTTAAGGTAGAAATTGTGATGGGGGTTTCTGAATATGGACATTTGTTGTCAATTCTTAAATTTTGTTAGAACTACCATGTTGTGGGTCAGTTGAGGCATCTTTTATATGTGAAAGCTTTTTAACCACTTGCCCTCCTGAGGATTTACCCCCCTCCTGACCAATTTTTTGCGTTACGGCGCTGCGTTACTTTTACTGACAATTGCGCGGTCACGCAACACTGCACCCAAATTTACATGCTTTTTTTCCATGAATAGAGCTTTATTTTGGTAGTATTTGATCACCTGTGCGGTTATTTTTTGCACTCTAAAAAAAAAAAAAAAAAAAAAAAAAAGACAATTTTGAGAAAAATATTTTTGACTTTTTTGATATAAACCATATCCAGCAAAAAAATTTATAAAAAAACAAATGTCATAAATGTAGGCCAAAACATATTCTGCTACTTGTCTTTGCTAAAAAAAAAATAAAAAAGAATAAAAAAAAATACCAATACGTGTAAATTAATTGGTTTACGTGAAAGTTATAGCGTTTACAAATGGCGGTATATATTCTGGGCTTTTTTTTTTTAACTTTTACCAATAATGGTGGAGATCATGAACTTATAGCAGGACTGCAGTGGGCATTCTGACACTGGGGGGCAACTGACTTGGTGTCACGGACATCCCCAGTGATACCAATACAGTGATCAGTGCTGCTAACAAGCACTGAACACTGTACTAATGGCACTGGGCAGGAAGGGGTTAGCTGTGTGCTGTTTTACTGTGGGCTGTGTTAGTGCTTTCCACTGTAAGCACACTGCTTTGCATGGCTCTGCTCAGCCATGCATAGCAGTGTGCAGGAGCTGACAGGGGAGACATCTGTATTGTTTACATACAGTTCTCTCCCTCTGTCAGTAATGCTCCTCAATCACCGGGTGTCGGCGAGTAATCACCGGCCGGGACCCGGTGATTGACAGCCAAGGCTGCGAATAGGGCATGCGTGCCCCCTACCCGGAAATGCGAAATCACATTTTATATATATATATATATATATATATATATATATATATATATATATATATATATATATATATATATATATATTATACTATACACACACGTGATTTTGTGCACCCCTGCCACCATGTAGCAGTATTTCTGCTATAGGGCGGCAGGAAAGCGGTTAAAGAGTAACTCCACTTTTGTTGAGAAATAAAAAACCCTCCTCTCTAGGGGATCCATGTACATTGCATGAAGTTTAAACAAACTAAATAGCAAATTCTTACCTGTGTTTGCCTTGAAGAAATAGCGGTTTGTTTGATCATGTCCTGTTCGGGCTAATTCTGAATGGAAGGGTCTGGTTCATTATAATCACCTGGTGCACTTTCATTGTTTTAATGCAGTATCTGCATCCATTTAGAGGTATGTAATCCTTAGGGAGTATTTTAACAAAAATTACTTTTCCGTTGCAGAAGTTGTCTAAAATTTGACTTAGAGCAAACTTCTGGGAAAATTAGAGAGCCAATCACACAAGCAGGAAATTACATTTTTAAAAAGAAGTGTTCTGTACACCAAGAATGTACAGAATGACTCCAGATTGCCATATTGCATTGGATTTTACATAAAGTTACAGCAGCTGAAGACTGAAATGAAGTGGTATATACCAATGTTAAATGACAATATGACTTGTGCCGTAGCTGTATAGGCTATATTGTTTGCCATTTTTCTTTTTTTTTTTTTTTTTTTTAACAAAAACTGGTGTTACCTTTTAAGTATTAATTTGATATTGTACCTACCCTTTTGGACCTTAGAGGGTGAGCCCCAGCAGTAGCTGCTAAATTATGAGCGAATACACTAAAAGATACATTTTCTCATTTTACTCAGATTGTACTTCAAGAAATGGCTTTATTTTTAATCTCTATGTTTCAATTCATGAGAAATAAGCCGCTTGGTCTGACACAATAAAAAACACATTTACCATAAAGAAGACTCCGGTTTATTGTTTCCTTACAGAAATATAAAAGGTTTATATATTGGGAACTTAATTCTGTACATAAAACCAAAGCCTTTTCTAATTACTTGTGCTCTCTATTTCACGTTTAAAAATTTTGTAAAAAAAAAAAAAAATTATATATACACATATATACATACACACGCACATACATACATGCACATACACACAGAGACACAGACGTGGTAATAAAAACCGTATAGTGTCCAGTTCACCTTCTCATGTACCCTGAAACAACATGATCATCCAAATCACAATCATTATTATCTGAGAGGTCCTCTTCATAATTATCACTGCCGTACTCAACTGCAGTTGGTTGCAATTCTACTAATACACTGGCTGTACATGCTGGGATGTCCCCATTGAGTGAGAGCCCTTGTCCTGAGTTCATATCTGGTTCTTCAGTTGGCTCCACTTCCATAGCTCCTCTATTTTGCAGGCCTGTCCACATATTTACTGAATTTCCCATACATATGGAGTTTAAGTTGACATTGAAGACCCCACGGTTGTCAAACGGGAGGTCTGAAGGTGACTCTAAGGCATTGGTTGGTATTGGTGGGACGCTCCCAGATGAATCTGTGATGACGTCTAAGCTTACTGGGTGTGTTGTGGAGATTCTCTCTTCATCTGAGGATCCGGTCATCTGACCACTGGACTCCAAGGACGAAGAATTACTTGAAAGTATAGGACCACTGCTGTCTCCTGCACTGGTGTCACTGTCCAAAAGTCTTTTTCTGCTGGCATAGCCCCCTTCTTTGTACTTGTCTTCCTTTTCTTGGCTTTTCTCCACCTCTAGATCTTGAATTACTACTTCCACTGGTACAATGTATGCCGGAGAAGTGCATTCATTACTTTCACTGTATCTACTCTCCGACTGGGGCAAGGATTTCTTAAAGTGGAAAAAAAATGGCAGTGTTAAACATAATACAGGTCTATGATGACAAAGCAAAATTCTATTTAAACCCTTGACACCCAACTTTCGGGCCTTTGGTGAGGTCAGAGGGCTGCACATCAAATACCAGTCTGTTGTAGAAACATTGATTAGGGTAATAGAATGGATCTCTACTAGGCTCAGGTAACATGTTCCCACTTTCGTAATGTCTTCTGCAACATGTGCCCAGCCAAAAATGTATCCTGTCTACACTCTCTGACCCTCATTTCCTCTATTAGATCTGCAGATTCTGAGTGTCCTCTCAAGCATTACATATATTGAACATTATGTGCAGCCATTTGGCGATGTCAGGGGCCGCATGTGATTTCATAGGTTGACAACCACTGATCTAAGCAGTTAAAGTGGTTGTAAACCTCAGACATGAAATCTGAACAAAGCACAGATTTCTATAGTCTTTACATGCCTCCCCAAAGCACTAGGGGGGGTGATTTACTAAAACTGGAGAGTGCATAATCAGGTGCAGCTCTGCACAGAAACCAATCAGCTTCCAGGTTTTATTGTCAAATCTTACCTGCACAACCTGAAGTTAGAAACCATACATAGCTGCACTGGATTATAAATGCACTGGTTATAGTAAATCTTCCCCACCGTGTCATTTCTCCTTGTGGTCTAGTTCCTGTAATCTGCATGAGTCACTTCTGACACCAAGAGTAAAAAGATGACAGGGAAGGGATCTCCAACACACAAACTGTGATTGACAGCCTCAGCTCAATTTCTGTGTGAAGGAGAGTGTGTCCTTTCCCTCCAATCAGCTCTCTCAGCAGTACGGTGTGTAACTGTAGCTCCTCGCCCCATGCTTTGTAAGTCTGTGAAAAATCCTTTTACATCTCTGGGTTTTACTAGGAGAAATATCTAAGATAAACAGGTACAACTTACACAGATGTAACAAATCATCCTGCATATCACAGGAGGAAAGTCATTTCACTGGGTATAGGTAATGGTTTACAACCACATTAAATGCAAGACTGAATTATCTTTATCACGGTTTACTCAGTTTTATGATCCACACAATAGTTGGAAGCAATTTGCTCATTCAGGAATAATAATAGGTACTATATACTGTGGTATCCAGTTTACAGTCCTCCAATATCCCCAAACCTCTCCGATTCTCTGCCTTTAGAGGTTTTTGTGAAATATAGGAGAGAGCTGAATAGGAGAATATAAGAAAAGAGAATTTAAGAAATGACTGGCGTTCTTCATCCATCCTTAGTACTAAGCAAATGGTAATTAGTATGAAGGCTGCTTTTGGTTGTACAAAGTTTTACTTAGAGCAATCTATTATGAAAGCAGATTTAAACCCAGAACAAAAATGTAATATATTGCAGCTTACTAGTCGTCAGATGTGCTGGCTGAATTGTTTTTACAGGCCAATTACCTTTATTTTCACCCTGTGGTCCTGCCAGTAAAACACTTCCTGTCAACAGGGTGACAACACTCACTCACCATACCATATCCATGGAGAGGCTGCGTTGCCACCCTAGGACAGGAAGTGTGCCAAGACTATAGTATATAATGGAAGGCAAGGGTTCTGTCATCCTCATCTGCAAACAATATAATGGTTAAGAATGCAGCTTGGGCAAGCAGAAAAAGACATTGTCAGTCAACAAGATTTCTGAAAGGATCAATCTTAGGGTCCATGCACACTGGGCATAAAAAAAAAAAAAAAAAAGTCACTTCTAGAAGTGTTTGGCGTTTTATTTTTCCTTCCTCCAAACGCCTCTCCATGTTAGTCTATAGCCTCAAAAACACAATGAGAATATGGGACTAATGATCGTCCGTTATTATTTCTGCATGCTAGTCTCATATCTAAAATGAAGCGGTTACTAAAGTTACACAAATTCTCGTATGACAGAATACAACTTCAGAAGTGATGTAATGTAATGCGTTGTGTCGTAATGTACTCTTTAGTTTCTGAGCATGCACAGTCTTGATCACTCGATTGTTTTCAGATGAATACTGATGAACTCCTCAGTCACAACGGGTGCGACTTGGCATGAGGTTTGCATGCCATGCGACTTGCAAATCGTATGCCAAGTTGCACCCTATTGTCCGCTATTAGAGTGGGCATGTCTTGTTTTTCAAAATAAAGCATGGAGACATGGATGGATGGGGGGGGGGGGGGGGGAGTTTCTTTTAAATATTGAAATTGAATTAACCCCCCCTCCCCCCGTCACATCAAAGCCAATTTGGAAAGTGTGCGACTTACAGTGAAGTCGCACGATTTCAAAATCGGGTGACCTGCCAATTTCATTGCGATTTGCAAGACATCTGACACAGATGTCTGTGCAAATGACAACAAAAGTATTGCATGTACTACTTTAGAAATCGGTACCGCTCCGTCCAAGTCAGAATCGCACCGATTTCTAAAGTAGTACATGCACTAATTTTGGTGCGATTTGCATAGACATCTGTGTCAGATATCTTGCAAATCGCATCTCAAATCGTCAAGTCACACAACTTTGAAATTGTGTGACTTCACTGTAAGTCGCACGATTTCAAAATCGGCTTTGATGTGACCGGGGTATAAATGAAAATCGCTTGTTCAGGTATCGTATGAGAAAAATTTTCTTGCTTGTCCCTTCAATAGTACACAGCTTTCAAGAGCCGATCACGACAGTTCATGCAAAATTAACAATCAGATTATCAGACCATCGCTCCCAAAGAGGTATTTTTTGTCTGATTTTCTCATTGTGTGTACTAGGCTTATAGCATATAGATGTTTAGAGGCATTTAGAGGCAGGGGCATATGGAGGCAGAAAAAAACCCTTTCCTTCCGTGTTCAGGAGAGCAGCATTTTGGCGCAAAAAATGTGTCAAAACGCACGTAAATGTGCCTAACCACTCGGCGAGTTTAGCGTTTGGGCATTTTTTCCCCATCAATGGCCAGAATAAATTAATATTCTGACCACTGAGGGAAAAAAATGGCCAAGTGCTAAACATGCCCAGTGCTTAGGCGGGTTTACGTGCGTTTTGAAATGAAGAAACGCCCAAGCGCTTGACATGCATAAATGCATCTAAACACGTTTAAAAAAAATGGCGCTTAAGCGCATTTTTGTCAGCTGCGTTTCTCCTGCCAGAAGAAAAGTGTTTAGGAGAGTGCCAGTGTGCATGGATGCTTAGAACAGTGGTAACTAAGCACTCTCATTGGTCTATTTACCAGACCAAGATGGGCCGATTAAGAGAAGTTCAATGGGGATTACATGTCCTTTAGAAGTTTTATACACACCAGGCATGGACTGGTGGGCTGCATGTCCCACTTTTGCAGCAAAAGTGAGTCTTCCAGACTAAATGTACATACAGTAGACAGTTACCAAGTCTGCCCTCTAACAATATTTCATGTATAATAGATTCATAATATAATAAAGAATAAGCAGTGCCCTCCCTCTAAATGTTTTATGTTTAGTTATTTCTATTATTTTGTCAAAGTCCTCGGCTAGCAAGGTAACCATCCCACATGCTGCTCCAAGGCCAAACACTTCAAAGTGAACTAATTGGACTAAGCTACAGCTGGAGGCTCCTTATCTTCTGGGAACAAAGAGTCTCTCATCACAAAAATCATTTAATGCAAGGCTGAGCCTGAGATAACATATGCATCCTCTCCCCCACCCCACATACAATATTCCTTAATGAGAACCTGGAGAATGATGAAGGTTTTCACTGGGGGTTCAGATAAGTCTCTGCTGCTGGTTCTCCCTACCCTAGAATAGATAGTAAAAATAAATAATGTATTATCCAGGAGGTCAAGCTACAAAGGTCTATGCTGAAAGGAAAAATAAAGTTCTACACTAGGGCTTATGGGTTTTCTGTAAGGGGGGACCATTCCGCAATGAGCATTTGTAAATGGCTAAAACTCCACATTTAAGGGGACAATTCCATTTACATGAATCTTGAATGAGTAAGTCTTACTACAGAATAAGACATTGATACCAGAAAGTGTCAGTTTCATAGTCCCTCCAATAAGCTCCATGGTTTGATCCACCAACCCCTACTATGTCCTGGGGTGACATGGGAACTGGCAGAAGAAAACCACAGCATCAGGGAACAAATAGATAGACAATCCAAAAATGTTGTACACTGTAGGATCTTCAGTACTGTGGAGATCAGAACTTTTGTCCAGAGCAGCGTGGAGCCAAAACTACAGAATAAAAGGAATAAAAAAAGACAAACAAAAGAATCCAGCTCACTATAAGGCTTCATGCAAACGGGATGTTTTAAAAACACTCCTTCTCTTGGCTCTTGTCAAAGTGTCTAATGCTTTTAGAAGCGTTTAGGCGCCCTTACAGGTGTCACGTACCTGTACGTTAATTCATTTCATTGGCCAGATTAATAATTTATTCTGGCCATTGAAATGAATTAACGCTCAAAACGCTAAACATGCCTAGTGTTAACGTGTTCTGGTGCATTTACACACGTCAAGCATTTTTTTCTGCCAAAACGCTGCTGCTGCTGGATGCATTGGCCCTGGGTTTTTTTTTCTGCTGTTAAACGCTATTGCTACTAAATGCTTCTAAAACCCTATGTGTGCAAAGACTCATAGGATAATATGGAGAGCTGTTCGGAAGCAGAATAAAAAAAAAATAAAAAAAGCCTGATGCCAGTAAAAGTGGCTGCAAAAGCCCTGTGTGCATGAGGCCTAAGGCCTCTTGCACACTACAGCTTGAAAAAGCTCAGTACAGCATTTTATTTATTGGTGTAAAATGCAGCTCATTGTCTATAATACACCTGTACACACAGGTGCATAAACAAAAGCAGGGTACTATTGAGTAAAAAAAAACAAAAAAACAAATAGAAAAATCAGCATTTTGCGCCAGTATGCACATAAATAAATAATAATGAGCATAAATAAATATTACTGAGCATAAATGTGAATGAATTTTGCATAGGAATATATTGCACGCATGAGTGTGAATATGCACATAAATATGCACAACACAAACCTCTGAAATTACGTCTAGAAATGCTGATGCTCAAACATCATTACCACGTACAAGAGGCCTAACAGGTAGAAATGGTCAGATAAAAGGCATTGAGATACGCACCAGCACTTTCGGGAAGAATTTCCTGTGCATGCCTATGTATCCAGCTTTGTCCAGTGCAAACAAACACAGTAATATTCCAAGAAACAGTAAGAAGCCGCACACCACAGGGAGAATCACATGCATTCTGTCAACTGCAACAAGAAAACATTTGGGTCACGTAAAAAGATAAAATCGCTAAAAGAAAGCTGTATGGTATTTTTAACGGTTACACATTACGAGGTCTATTTGTAAAGTGTTTTCACTCAAAGATTCACACAGCTTTCACCCATTTTTCCCCCAACTGAATCCAATAAGAAAACTGTGAATCTTGGATGGAAGTTGTGTGAGGACAGTTATAAAGAGAGCCCTATCAGTCCTTATTGAAACATTTATCTAGGCCTTTTGGTTTTCATCAGTCCTAAGCCTTGTACACAAGATGAGAATATCAGATGAATGATTTTTTTTCCCGCATGTTAGTCTCATAATGAAATAGGTTACTTAGGTTATGTAAATTCTCATAGGACAGAATAGAGCTTTGGCAGTGATGTAATGTATTGTATTGTAATGTATTCTTTTGTTTCTGAGCATGCGCGGTCTTAAAGATGGCTTCAGACTTACCAACTATGGAGAGTCTTCTTATGAATTGAACATATTGGAAGATGACCGATGAACAGTCAGATTGGAAGGTAATTTTGCCCATTCAGATTTGCCTAAATTTACCCTTCACAGGTGCACAATCACCTTTCCTTCGATCCCCCACTGCTTTTTTTGCTGGCGGCAATGAAAATAAATATCTGATGCATTTAGGTACAGGAACTATGCAACTCTCCTTTTTACATGTGAAAGTGGTGGTGCTTGGTCCAGTGGTGTCACATGGGGTAAGATGAGAGTTCTCATTCCTGTGTAAGCTGTAAGTCACACCATCATAGCAGCTGAACAGAAAGGGGGGGGGAGGGGAGTGAAAAGTAGGTAACTATGCTCTGCAGGGGAGGGAGGTGGTTAACCTAGCTAAAAAGAGTAGGGAGGGGTTAACACCTTTGTCAAGTTCTTAATGCTGTCGGTGACCCCTCTGGGGAGATTCGCATTCTCAGTTTGTCCTGGTGACCAATGTCCCTAAACCAGAAAGGGAAGAAAAATATATACAAGTAAAGCCAGCTCCAGGCTCAGCCCTGAATGCCCCACCTCTTCCTCTGGAGGCCCACCCATGCTGTACCCATCTTTTTCAGAGGCCTACAGCCCACTTGATGTGCTGGATCTTCTACAGCTGCACTGTCCTCTGCTAATGCAGAAAGTAGAATGCACAGTACTGTGGTCATGATGCCCTGCAATCATGGCATGTCCTGCGTCTGATGTTCATTGTCATCCAACCCCACAGATCCAGGACATCTTGTGGCAGAAGTGTAGTGTGGGGGGGGAAGGGGGGGGGGGAAGGGGGGGGGGTGATTGGGGGGAGTAGACTAGAGAGACTTTTTTTTTTTTCTTAATCGAAATAAAGAAGGAATAAGAAAACACACTGTGGTTTGCACTTTAAGTTGTTTGTGACATTGAAATAATAGGGAAATCCTCCAGTGAGACTCTTGTTCTCTTACTTTGGAGAGATCTCCTCACAACCCTCTTGTACTCACTTAGCAGGGTTGGCAAACAGGGAGAAAGGTGCTGTGACTCCCTCAGTCATGTGACAGTGCTTGGTAGTAGTGACTGGCTGCTAGGCCAGATCACTGTTACAGGAGAGGTGGTCACATGCTTTTCCAAACCCAGAACCACTAAGATTATTGGCTTCAATGGTGGGTGGAAGAGGCGTTGAGGGAGCACTGGTCAGATAAGTACAATGGGTCATAGGGCACCCACTCTGCCAAACATTAGATGCCTTGTTTCTAATTATACATGTAAGTTAGTGAGGCCATATTCACTTCTGGCACTCTTGCTTAAAGCGGAGTTCCACCCAAAAGGGGAAGTTCGGCTTTTAGCCTTTGTCCCCCGCTCCCAATTAAGGACTGGCACCTTTGGGGAGTGGGGGGGGCGATGCGTGAGTACCCAAATTTGACAGGTACCCGCTCCCACTTCCGCTGGCGATTGGAAGGGAAGTTGTTCTCCCCCCTCCCACCCCGCAGTCTTCTGGGACATGTGACAGGTCCCAGAAGACTACGGGGCCATTCACAGAGTGGCTGTATTTTAAAAGTCAGCAGCTACAGTTTTTGTAGCTGCGGACTTTTATTTTTTTTTTTCAGGTGGAACTCCACTTTAACAGTGCTCCATATGGTGGTAATTTACTGCTTTATCTCAATGTGAGTCCATGACCGAATATTCAGAATGTCTCATGAATTACTGGATACAAGTGCTTTCTCCCACCCGCTTTGCCTAGTCTAGCTCTTTGGATGTGTGCAGTATGCCCAAAACGTGAACAGGCTAACACAGTTTTCATTCTTATCTATCTGGGCTTGCCGACGCTCCCGGTTCCTCCCCCTTGCTGAGTGCCCCCATAGCAAGTCGCTTGCTATGGGGGTACTCGTAGATGCTCACTCCTGAGCCTCGCTCTGTGTGTTCATTGACGCAGAGTGCGGCTCAGCTCTCTTCCCCCCCACAGCTTCCTTCTCATTGTCTGTGATTGACATTAGTGGGAGCCAATGAAGAGGGACAAAGCCGGGAGAGCATTGCAGAGAATGCATGAACATAAAAGATAAAACCTTCAGCCTTAAGAACTATTGTGTTACTAAAGTCTGAATAATTTTAATTAAAATAACAAAAATGTGTTATACTCACTTGCTCTGTGCAATGGTATTGCACAGAGCAGCCCCGCTCCTCCTCTTCTTCTCAAGTCCCCCGCCAGCGATCTTAGCTCCTCCTTTTCGTGTGTCCCCATAACAAGTTGTTTGCTAGGAGTCACATGGTGCTTTCTTTGTCCCGACCAGTCTATGGAGCCGTGCACCACAGACACACACACAGTGGGACTTAGCCCCCCTCCAACTAGCTCTTCACTGTATTTGATTGAGAGCAACAAGAACCAATGGCTCCAGTTGCTTTTCAAGTCCGTGTGAGGAGGAATAGAGGGGAGAAAAGATGCAGCCGTGTTCAGTGCTGATCACTTCTCTCTTCTCTTCCCTGTCACAAAGGGAAGGGGGGCACAGGGAAACTGAGCAAGTAATGCATTAAGGTAAGGTTTTTATTAGGTTTATTATTATTATTATACAGTATTCATATAGCGCCAAAGGGTTTGCTCAGCGCTGTACAGTAGCAAGGGGGACAGAACATGAGACAAGACAGTAACAATATAATACACGAGGGGTTCGAGGGCCCTGCTCTTTCGAGCTTACAATCTAGGAGGGAGGGGAAGGTGGCACAGGAGGAGATGGCTGTGGGGGATGGAGTGGTGGGAGGAGTGGAGGAGGTTAGTTGTTAGGTGAGGTTGGGGTAGGCTTCCTTGAAGAGGAGGGTTTTCAGGGTGCGCCTGAAGGTGAGGAGGGTAGGTGACAGTCTGATGGATTGGGGAAGGGAGTTCCAGAGGATGGGGGAAGTCCTGGAGAAGTCCTGCAATCAGGCGTGGGAGGAGGAGACCTGGGAGCTAGAGAGTAGGAGGTCCTGTGAGGAGCGGAGGGCATGGGTAGGGTAGTATTTGGGTATCAGGTCAGTTATGTTGTTTGGGGCGGCGTTGTGAATGGCTTTGTAGGTCATAGTTAGCAGTTTCAATTTGATGCGTTGGGCAATCGGGAGCCAATGAAGGGATTGGCAGAGGGGGGAGGCAGATGTGGAGCGGTTGGTGAGGTGGATGAGTCTAGCCGCTGAGTTTAGGATCGACTGGAGTGGGGATAGCGTTCGTTTGGGTAGGCCAGTGAGAAGGGAATTGCAATAGTCCAGGTGTGAGATGATGAGGGAGTGTACGAGTTGTTTGGTGTTGTCTGGGGTGAGGAATGTGCGTATCTTGGAGATGTTGCGGAGGTGGAGCCTGCAAGATCTAGATAGCAATTGGATGTGGGGTAGGAAGGAGAGGTGGGAGTCCAGGGTGACACCCAGGATTTTGGCGTGTGGGGTGGGAGAGATGGTGGCGTTGTTAGTAGTGATGGAGAGGATGGGGGGGGGGGGGGGGGGGGGAGACCAGGAGCTCGGTTTTGGATAGGTTAAGTTTGAGGAAATGGAGTGACATCCAGTCTGATATGGTTTAGTATCACTTTTAAGGGTAAAAACCCCCCCAAAAAAGGCCTGATGCATTTTAGTGCAAGGTCTGCTTTAAGGGTCAGCTCACACCAGGAATCACACAGGGATGAGCATGTGTTTCTTTGCAATTTGAGCAGTGCATTTGCAGACCAATCATTTGAATGGGCTGAAATCACACTGTAGCGCACCAAAAGTAAGTAACTATCATCCTGCGTACACCCACAAATGCAAAGGCACACACAGGGGATGGATGTGTATGCAAACGACATTGCATTACACATTATACATTGCCGTAAACGTCAAAGCGGGAGCAACAATTCCATGCCCATCAATTACAGTTTATTCTAAAGTGATGAGCTTTCAAAGCAATTCAAATGTCGCCTATTGATAATTTTGCGTACTGTCATTTTTCACCATTATATAAGCGCACGCAGTTTTGAGGCCCAACACATTTGCTATCTATTGACTCTACACTACTTTATTTTTTACAAGAAATTGGGGATTCAATTGTGTGTGTGCAATAAATTAATTTTAGGGTATTTTTCCTGAAAATATAGATTTGATAACAATTGCGCACATATTAAAAAATACAACTACCAAAGATTATTTCTACAAGACCTATGCTTTTAGAAAATACAGAATGTTAATGGGGATTCAAGTAATTACATAAAATGCAGATTTTAATGTGTGTGAAAAATTTAAAAAATGCTCTAGAGTGAAGCGGTTATTGAAGTGATCTAAAAAAACGGAGGAATGAAGGCCTGATGCATATTAGTGCAAGGTCCACTTTAACCACTTCCAGACCGGACACTTTCACCCCCTTCCTGTCCAGGGCAATTTTCAGCTTTCAGCACTGTCACACTTTAAATGACAATTGCGCGGTCATGCAACACTGTACCCAAATGAATTTTTTACCATTTTTTTGAGACAGATAAAGCTTTATTTTGGTGGTATTTATTCACCACTGGGATTTTTATTTTTTTTGCTATGTATATGAAAATGTCCAAAAATTTTGAAAAAGTTTTTTTTATAACATTTTGCAAATAAATAATATTTCATCATAATCTTTGCCAAAATTTATTCCGTTATCTTTTTAGTAAAAAAAATAAAAACCAAATTAGTTTATAACCAAAAATTATAATTTTTTAAACTTTTTTTTTACATTTTTATTTTTTTTTATATTATTCTTTATTTATTTTTTTTTTTTTACATACTGTCACCCTAGCAGTACAGTGTCACCATGGTGACACTGTACTACTTGTGAGGGGGGGGGGGGTTGAAGACTTTTTTCACCCATATAGGATGTAAAAGCAATCATTCCTCCTTCTCTCTAGCTGCATTCTTGCACTCATTGAGAAGTACTGAGTGAGCTGTGATTGGTCACAGCTTGTCACATGGTACAAGGCTGTTGTGAATAGCCTTGTACCATGTGACCTCTGTGATCATTCACAGATTTCACACGTAGTAAGCAATGATGTCACAAGTGACATCTTGCTTACTACTTTGCATGTGATCACTGATTGGCAAATCAGTGATCACATGATCGGGACCTCGTACAGAGGTCCCGTCCGACGATCGGTGTTTCACTGTATCCGGAGGACACAGCAGGCACCGGATCGCGGTGCTGCGCGCTCCGAGGGAGCGCGCACAAGCAGGGTGCGGGGAGGCCGTTTATAAACGGCCACCCGACCCTGCACTGCCACCGTCCGGCCGTTTATATGCAACGGCCGCTCGGTAAGTGGTTAAGGGTCAGTTCACACCAGGAATCACACAGGGATGAGCATGTTCCTTCGCAATTTGAGCAGTGCATTTGCAGGCCAATCATTTGAATGGGCTGAAATCACACTGTAGCGCACCAATAGTGCATGCACTACTTTTAAAAACACACTGCGACCGTATCACATGGTACTTTGGTATCATGTGATCTGGTTCAGGCAAATGCACTGCGTTTGCAATCTGCTTTTGGGGTGTCATTAATTTTACATGGACATCCACTGCAGATCGCAGACACAGCGCATTTTGAACGCGGTATAGAACACCACGCACAGAGCGCAGGCATCCTGAACCGCAGTGCACTGCGAACCAGAACTAAAGAGATATGCCCCTCCCTCCTAGATTGTAAGCTCCAAGGATCAGGGCCCTCCTATCCCTCTTGTATTGAACTGTATTGTTTCTGTACTGTCTCCCGTTATATTGTAAAGCGCTGAGCAAACTGTTGGCGCTATATAAATCCTGTATAATAATAATGTTACTTATCTGTATCAATGTAATACAACCAATAAAATGTAAACAAAGTAACATAATAGGTTTGTCGTACCTCTGGAGACTTCTCCTGTGATGACACATTTCGGGGCAGATTGTATGAAAGGTGCTATATTCATACCTGCTTTTACATCCACCGACACACAGTAATTTGTATTTGGCCGCAGATTTAAGGTAACCGTAGCATTCAGACTGCTCAGTTTTTTCATGTGCAAACTCTAATAAGGAACAGAGCACAACAATGTTAGAAACGACTCAATAGTATTGCGGTAAAAAAAAAAGTAATGTTATCATTAGTGTTCAAAGCCGAGTCCTGCACAGTTGTAGAGGTTCCTCTCCTGGACTGAAATGGCTTATTCTGATTTTACTGCACACTGTGAGCTCCTCAGCAAGTCCGAGAGAGCCTGTCTTATTCTTATTTCTGGCCTGGAGAACATCTTGCATCATCTAGCCCTGCCATTTCTGGGCTGACCCTTTCATTCACGGAATTTCAGTTCTTTCAATCATGGAGGCTCAGCATCACATATGGGCAATACCTAAGGCGATCCACATGCAAATACAGTCTGCTTAGGATTGCCCATTCCTCCAGACTGACATCCTCTAATAAAGGCATTTTGATATTTGCATAACTTCTTTCAAAAGCCAGGCCACTGCTTGTATCAGGGTTAAGGCTTTTAAAAGGAGTATTGAGATGGTATTGTGGTGTTTTCAGGAAGCCATGCACAGCATGCTTCTGACACCTTCTATCAGCCATTGCATAGAGAAATGGAGGAGCCAGGCAGTCAAGTGAAACTGAGTGATAATCAACCTGAACTCAGGACACACTGATTTGTGCACACCCAAGAGTTAAAAAAAACTAAAAAACATGATAGGCTGCTGCTTCTATAAGATATAACCTTCTCAGATAGACAACACGCATATGAGAAGTGCTGGCCAAATAAATAATGAACTGACATAAACCGTAAACCTAAATGCAATAAACTGATAATAGTCCTTAATGTGAAATCAATACGTGCAGATGCTCCTTTCACAACCAATAAGTGATGGGTGCTCTGTGCTCCCCGCCTGAGTGCCCCCCTAACTCACCAACTGTAATGGACTCCTATGGTGAGGTAAGAGTCATTATTATTATTATTATTATAATACAGTATTTATAAAGCGCCAATAGTTTGCTCAGCGCTGTACATTACAAAGGGGGACAGAACATGTGACAGAACAATAACAATACAATGCAAAACATGAGGGGTTCGAGGGCCCTGCTCTTTCGAGCTTACAATCTAGGAGGGAGGGGATGGTGGTACAGGAGGAGATAGCTGTGGGGGATGGAGTGGTAGGAAGGATGGAGGAGGTCGGCAAGTTAGCAGGGGGTGGGGTAGGCTTCCCTGAAGAGGTGGGTTTTCAGGGTGCGCCTAAAGGAGAGGAGAGTAGGTGATAATCTGATGGGTTGGGGCAGGGAGTTCCAGAGGATGGGTGACACCCTGGAGAAGTCCTGGAGGCGGGCATGGGAGGGGGAGACCAGGGAACTAGAGAGAAGGAGGTCCTGTGAGGAGCGGAGTGTGCGTGCTGGGCGGTACTTGGATATTAGGTCAGTGATGTAGTTCGGGGCAGTATGGTGGACAGCTTTGTACGTCAGCGTTAGGATTTTGAATTTGATCCGTTGCGCAATCGGAAGCCAGTGGAGGGATTGGCAGAGGGGGGTGGCGGAGATGGAGCGGTTGGAACGGTGAATGAGTCTGGCAGCCGTATTCAGGATGGACTGAAGCGGGGATAGCCAGCGGTGAGGCAGGCCAGTGAGGAGGGAGTTGCAGTAGTCGAGTCATGATATGATGAGGGAGTGGATGAGCTGTTTAGTGGTTTCTAGGGTTAGGAATGTGCAGATTTTGGCGATGTTGCGGAGGTGGAGTCTACACGAGTTTGTTAAAGATTGCACTTGGGGCTGGGTCATTCACGCTTTGGTGGGGAATGCAGAGTTATGCTGGATCTTGTAGTCCTCCTGATTTATAAGATGCTAGTCATCCTCAGTAATCCTGATATGGTGCCGATAAATGGTTACTACAAATAATAAGCAATGGAGAGAGGCATCCAAATTGTGTAAATAAAATAGGACAATGTGCGCTATCATACAAAAATGTGAAAACCTATTGATTGAGCTGCTGCAATAACACTTTAAAGTGATCCCCGCACTCCAATCATAATCATATGGCGATAGTGTTGCGCTAACTCATAATATAAATATAATACCAAAAATCAATATAATAAACAAAAATCCTTTTAAGATTG
This sequence comes from Staurois parvus, assembly GCF_062004578.1. Classification (NCBI taxonomy): domain Eukaryota; kingdom Metazoa; phylum Chordata; class Amphibia; order Anura; family Ranidae; genus Staurois; species Staurois parvus. The sequence goes on from NW_028317991.1 coordinate 12,044,449, forward strand.
TGACAGTTCAATCAAAATATAAATAGTGCTTTTAAAGTGCAGTTGGTGAGTTAGGAGCACTCAGACGGGGAGCAAAGAGCACGCATCACTTATTGGTTGTGAAAGGAGCATCTGCACTTATTGGATTTCAAATTAAGCCCCCGATCACATCAAAGACAATTTTGAAATCATGCGACTTACAGTGAAGTTGCACGATTTCAAAATCGGGTGACCTGCTGATGCAATTTGCAAGACATCTGACACAGATGTCAATGCAAATTGCAACAAAAGTAGTGCATGCACTACATTAGAAATCGGTGTGGCTCTGACCAAGTTGGAACCGCACCAATATGACTGCTCTAATAGCGGACAATAGGGTGCGACTTGGCATGCGATTTGCAAGTCGCAAATGGCATGCCAAATCGCACCCAATGTGACCGGGGGGTAAGGACTTTAATTCCACATTAAGGACTATTATCAGTTTATTGTATTTAAGTTTACGGTTTATTTCATCGTTTATTTGGGCAGCGCTTCTCATATGCACGTTGTGTTGTCTAGTCAAGTGAAACTGTTACCGTGTCCTGAATGGTCAAACAAAAAGTTTTTAAACTGAACTGAAATCAAAGTGAAAAACACCTAATAAAAACAAGACCACTGTAAGCAACTGAAAGCACCAGAATAGCTGAGAATTTTCCACTAAAGCATTTCTTGGAACAAAGGGTCCAGGTCCGAGGTTCCCTGGATAGTGGTCCTGCTGAAACATTCTTGAAATTCTGAAGCACAGAAGGAGCCATGTGGTTTGGAAAGCAGTATTCCGGCATTTCCAAGCAGACCAAACCTTCTTGGCCCTGAGCAAGAGAAGCAATTTCCCTCAAAACAAGTTTACTGCCATAATAAAATGTTTTAGTCATGTTCTGACACCCTGCTCCTTCCTAACAACCAGCCACTAGCAATCCCCTTTGGATTACTCCCAGAAGAAGCAGCCAAAATACTACCATTACAAAGTAAAACTGTTTTCTATTTATCTGCCCCCCACCCTCCTCTGTGTGAAGAAGAGAGGGGAGAACAGATCCAGCGCTGCGCACGGCTGCATCTATTCTTCCCTCTCTTCCTCTTCACGCAGCACTCCAGCAGTAGTAGAATCCATTGGCTCCTGCTGCTGTCAATCAAATGCAGTGAGGATAAAGAGCATCTTGCTATGGGGACACACGAAGAAGAGGAGGAGGAGCCAGGAACACTGCCAGGGACCCGAGAAGAGAGATTGGGGCCACTCCACAATACCACTGCACAGAGAAAGTGAGTATAACATGTTTGTTATTTTTTTTAAATTTGACTTTAGTAACGCTTTAAGGTAGTTGTTCAGTAAATCTACGGCTCAACTGTATATTTTTTACACCCCATCTTCTCCCCCACAGTGTTTAAAAAAAAAAAAAAAAGAAAAAAGGGAAGTCAAAATTCTTTTGTTCTATTTTCAATTTTGCACTTACAGTATTATATATATTTAAATAACATTCTCCTGACCTCTGCTGAGTCTCCAAAATGGATGGTGTACTCCAGATACGGATAGACCGCATCATTGACCATGGTAATATTGCGCTGCTCTGTTTCATCCCATAAATGAGAGATTGGAGGATGGATAGACACGTTAATACAATGATCACAGGGAACCACATTCACTAAAACTGGGCCTAAAAAGGCTGGAAAGACAACAAAAAGGAGAAAATTACTTAGCAAGAAAACAGTGCAATTGTGCTAAACTCAGAAAATCAAATCTATCCACCTTCAACATGTCAGAATATATACAAATTGTAAAATACACAAAACCAACTTTATTTAAAGTATCTTTAGGCAAAACAATCTTTTAGTTTTAGATGTAAAAAAATGGGACTCAGCGAGCGCTTAAATAATAAAAGCAGCTAGTACACTAAAAAGGAAACCGTAAACCTTCTAAATAACAAATAGGAAAACATTGTGCAGTGCAAAAATGAATATATAATAAATAAATGTAAATACCAAGGATGTATAAAGTGCTAAATATCTGAATGACAGCGCTGGTATTAATGAATATATCAAAGTGCTAAAAGATGCCCAAATAAAGTGCTTATCAAACTAAAAATATGATGTCATAATGGATGATATATAATTAATAAATCATGAGCATCCAAATAAAAGTTCCAATAAATATCAGTAATCCAGATAAGTGAATCTTGTATCCAGGGGCGGACTGACAACTCATGGGGCCCCCGGGCAATAGGGGAATGTGGGGCCCCTGTGTCCTTGACCAAACTCAAAAACGCCTATGAAAAAGGTACCAGGGGCATCTCATGGGGCCCCCTACTAACCCTGGGCCTTCGGGCAGTGCCCGAGTTTCCAAATGGTCAGTCCGCCCCTGCTTGTATCCCAGTAGTAAACAGATAATTCGTTGACGTGCGGGGTATAGAAAAAAATGCACACTCACCAGATGCGCATTTTAAGTGCACAGTATGTAATTAAGTAATAAACAGCCAGAGGTCCCCTCTACGGTAGGATGGAATACAGCCTGGGATGGAAAACCTCCTCTGTAGCTTTGGGCGGTAAGAGGTCAGCCAGAGGTCCCCTTAAAGGTGAGCTGCAATATGGTCCGATGTGGATCTCCCTCCTCTGGCTACTGGGATGGTCACCTGGGTTCCTTCTGTCTGATGTGTAGTGATCGGTGTCTCCTTTGAGTAAGAAACTACTTCTCGAGGTAGGAAATCCACCTGGGTGATCTTAGAAACTCCAAGTTTAATAAGTCTTCTTCTGGGGTTTAATTACTAAAGCTGCAGAAGTGCACGAGATTCTGAGTGAACCAGCTTTAGTAATTAAAGGAGACGCATACGTTGGATTACTGATATTTATGGAACTTTTATTTGGATGCTCATGATTTATTAATTATATATCATCCATTATGACATCATATTTTTAGGTTGATAAGCACTTTATTTGGGCATCTTTTAGCACTTTGATATATTCATTAATACCAGCGCTGTCATTCTGATATTTAGCCCTTTATACATTCTTGGTATTTACATTTATTTATTTTATATATCCATTTTAGCGCTGCACAATTTTTTCCTATTTAGTTTTAGATGGAATGGAGAACGTTGAACCCTCATTTTTGGGGGGAATTTACACCCCTCTATTTGTGGCAGTAAACACTGTCACGTAGAATAAAAAAGTTAGGAAAAAACAACCTATAAGGCCCCTTCCACACAGGTGGACTCCGCCAATCAGACCCACCTGCACAGCGAAGGATCTGTTTGCTTATCCCCGCTTAGCAGGCGGGTGACAAGTCCGTGTCCGCTCCGCTTGTGCAAAGCAGACATGGACACAGCCCACCATTCTCTATGGGGCAGTCGGATGTAAATGGACCGCTTGTCCGTTTACCGCTGATGGCCATCCGATTTGATTGGCTGAATAGATGGGGAACGGATCCCCCATCTGTCTGTTTTCAGTTGATTGGAAGCAGGCAATTGTAAACTGACACATCTTTTTAAATCCACCTCCCCATAGAGAACAATGGATGGTCCGATTAGTCCGCCGCGTGTGAACGTTTTTTCTTAGTTTTTGTTATGAAATTTTGTAAATAAGTGATTTCTCTCCTTCACTGATGTGCGCTAATGAGGATGCACTGATGGGCACTGATAGGTTGCACTGATGAGGAGGCACAGGTAGGTGGCACTGATGGGCATTGACAGGCATCACTGATGGGCACTGAAAGGTAGCACTGATACATGGCACTGCTAGGCAGCACTGATAGGCGGCACTGATTGGCATTAATAGGTGGCACTGACTGGCACTGATAAGTGACACTGAAAGGCAGCTCAGATGGTCACTGATATGTGGCATTGATGTGCACTGGTAGGCACTGAGATGTGGCACTGATGGACACTGACAGGTGACACTGCTGGGGCTACACTGATGATTAGGGCACACTGATGATCAGTGTACATGTCCCCTCCGTGGAAAGCCGCTTACCGGCTCTCCTCCCCTCTCGAGCTGTCAGCGTGACAGCTCGAGAGGAGTGAAATGCTGATAACCGGCATTTCCCTGTTTACATGCGATCAGCTGTGATTGGACACAGCTGATCATATGACCGAGCCAACATCTTCAGCTCTTTCTGTGATCGGTGATCCGCTGTGTCCGGGGGACACAACGCACCGCTGAACACCGTGCATGCGTAGTGAGAATGGGAGGACGTTATATGACGTCCTCCCAGAACGAGAACCACCTTGCGCCCATCATTACCTTATATGGCGGGCAGGAGGTGGTTAAAGGATAACTTTGTATGTAATAATCTCCATTTCACGCCAAAAGAATTTAATACAAACCTCAGACACAAACGTCTGTAGTGTCTCAGAGCTCTGGCCTGTACAGAATTTTCATCTTTCTAGGATTCAGCGGCCTCTGGAATACAGTTCAATATGCTGGCCATAGAAAATGACTACCTGTCCATCTTCGCTCCACAGTCTCTACACTGTTATGTACAGCACAACTGTTGCCTAGGCTCACTCACTTCTCATATCTCCGCCTTCCAATCTGTAAGGTTGTAAACGGTTTTAGGAAATGGTCTTTCTAAAGCTTAATGCGGAGTTCCACTCACCTGTCAAAAGATAAAAGTCAGCAGCTACAAAAACTGTAGCTGCTGACTCTTAAAAAACAGCCACTTACCTGTCCCTCGGTCCCGTGGTGTGTCCCCCGCAGCCCGGTTCACCAGCCGTCCTGGATTCCAGGAGGCCGGCATCTTCACTGTTGGCACCTGGCTGTGATAGCTTGTGGCTTCACAGCCGGGTACCCACTGCGCATACGCTTCATGAATGGTTCTGTAGTCTTCTGTGACCTGTCACGTGTCCCAAAAGACTACAGGAAGGAAGGGAGGGAGGACGCCTAGGCGATCGGACCGGAAATGGGAGCAGGTACCTGTCAAATTCGGGTACCTGCTCCCCCCCTGCCCCCCAAAGGTGCCAATCCTTAATGCGGGGGAGCAGTCCTTAAAGCGGAACTTCTCCTTTTGGGTGGAGCTCCGTTTTAATGTATTTGTGTTGGTTGTACTATAGCCCAAACATGGGTGACTGTTTGCACCGCAAAAGTCGCCCGCAGAATCATGGAGCTGAACAGTGTCCTACCAGATGCTGTCACTGGGTATTCAGGCAGCTGTGGAGGCTGGCTGTCTACAGACACCAAACAGGGTAGATTCCTCCATCCATGCATGAGAGAAATCTAAACATACAGTTGCAAGAAAAAGTATGTGAACCCCTTGGGATTACATGGAGTTTTGCATGAATTGGGCATAAAATGTGCTCTGAATGTCATCTAAGTCACAACAATAGAAGAACACAGTCTGCTGAACATAATACTACACAAACATTAGATGTTGCCATGGTTTAATTGCACATAACATGTAAACATTCACAGTGCAGGGAGGAAAAAGTATGTGAACCTTTGGACTTAATAACTGGTTGACCCTCCTTTGGCAGCAATAACCTCAACCAAACGTTCCCTGTAGTTACAGATCAGACCTGCACAACGATCTGGAGTCATTTTGGACCACTCCTCCTCACAAAACTGTTTCAGTGTAGCAATATTCTTGGGATGTCTGGTGTGAATCGCTCTCTTAAGGTCATGCCACAGCATTTCAATCGGGTGGAGGTCAGGACTCTGACTGGGCCACTCCAGAAGGCATATTCTGTGCTGTTGCAGCCATTGTTTTGTTGAATTACTTGTATGCTTTGGGTCATTGTCCTGTTGCATCACCCATCCTCTGCGGAGCTTCAGTTGGTGGACAGATGGTTGTACGTTTTCATGCAAAATGTCTTGATAAACTCTGGAATTCATTTTCCCATCAATGACAACAATCCGTCCAGGCCCTGAGGCAGCAAAGCAGCCCCAAACCATGATGCTCCCTCCGCCATGTTTCACAGTGGGGATGAGGTTTTGATATTGGTGTGCTGTGCCTTTTTTTCTCCACACATAGTGTTGTGTGTTCTTCCCAAACAACTCAATCTTGGTTTCATCGGTTTCATATATTTTGCCAGTAGTGCTGTGGAACATCCAGGTGCTCTTTTGCAAACTTCAAACGTGCTTCAATATTCTTTTTGGACAGCAATGGCTTCCTCCGTGGTGTCCTCCCATGTACTCTATTCTTGTTTAATGTTTTCCTTATTGTAGATGTGTCAACAAAAATGTTAGCATGTGCCAGAGATTTCTGTAGGTCTTTAGCTGACACTCTGGGATTCTTCTTTACCTCATGCAGCATTCTGCGCTGTGCTCTTGCAGTCATTTTTACAGGACGACCATGCCTAGGGAGAGTAGCAACAGTGCTAAACTTTCTCTATTTGTAGACAGTCTGTCTTACCGTGGACACATGAACATCAAGGCTTTTGGAGATACTTTTGTAACCCTTTCCAGCTTCATGCAAGTCAACAATTCTTGATGGTAGGTCATCTGAGAGCTCTTTCTGCGAGGCATGGTTCACATCAGACAATGCTTCTTGAAACCAGTAAACCCAAAACAGGTGTGTGTTTTTTAAGGGCAGGACAGCTGTCGGCAACACATCCAATATCATCACACTGATTGGAGTCAAGGTTGGCTCACTCCTGGCTCCAATTAGCTCTGGGAGAAGTCATTAAGCTAGGGCCTCACATACTTTTTCCTCCCTGCATTGTGAATGTTTACATATTATGTGCAATTAAACCATGGCAACATCTAATGTTTGTGTAGTATTATGTTCAGCAGACTGTGTTCTTCTATTGTTGTGACTTAGATGACGTTCAGAGCACATTTTATGCCCAATTCATGAAAAACTCAACGTAATCCCAAGGGGTTCACATACTTTTTCTTGCAACTGTATATGGCTAGCAGTCGTATCCTGGCCATCAACAGAAAATATTGACCACTTGTTTCATGTGATTTCTCCCCCCAAAAAATTGGATTTTTGACATACATGTAAAGTCCATTTCTTGGAGTATATCACAGTACACATCAGCTTTAGCAATCCTTACTAGCAGGGTTCTGTGTCATCCACAAGTGGGTGGACACTGGCAAAAAAATAAAAGACTGGAAGTCCCCTCCTAGGCATAGCCCCTCCCTTATAGGAGAGACTTCAGTCTTGTAACCAGTCATATACCACAACACAGAGGGGAGGGATCTCTGTGCCCCATGATTTACTCCAATAAATGGATTTTAAAGGCAAATCAAAAATCCAATGTGCCTGCAAACGCCCCACCAAATGCACACGTGAGGGCATCCTTCATTTTTTTTTCCTACAAAACTGGGCCTGAGATTCCGACTTTGAAGCTGGGCCAGGGGGTGGCCAAAAGAAAGTCTTGAGAAAGAAAAAGTGAAAGGAGCACCAAGTCTGAGAGGTCCGCCTGTCCTTCTTTCAAAGTGGTAAAAGAGAACTCTTCCTGCACAAGATTTTGTGGCTATACTTATCCAGGTAAGGTCTAAAACTTTCTTCATGAAATGGGAAACTCGCCAATAGCTTCTTGCAGAGAGTCTCTGCAGAGCAATTTTATTAATCGAAAAAAATCCTGTGCACATGCACTAACAGAAGGTCCAAAATGGAAATCTGCTGAATGGAATCCTTCAAGGCATCCATTGCAAAACACAGGGCAGGAGGGAAATCCGCATGGAACTCACTCAGATCAGCATCTCCATTAGAGGGTCCAACCCTCTGGACAGATGCTTCGCCCCAACCTTAAGACTTTGGCAGCCTCAAACGGCTGCAACTGCTCACTGGTGTGCTACATCCATCAAGGCATAAGACGCTTTTAACAAGGATTCCACACACTTGGCAGTAGCATCCTTAAAAATGAGGATGTCATCCATTTGTCCATGTGAGGTTCTTGTTGAGGCGACAGACTGAAGGCATGCTCTATTTCTTAGTATGAGAGGTGTTCATGTCAAACTGGGACTTTTGAGTTTATATAATAAAAAGAACAAATTTCAAGGAGTGGAAACTACATTTATTTTTCAACATTCTCCCCTGCTACATTTATACACTTATCCCAGCGTTTAACTAATGCCTGGAAAGCTTCGGCATAGAAAGATCTGTCAGTAAGCCTGAACCATCCTAGGACAGTCGGCTTCACTCCGTCATCGTGGTCACCGTTCCCACAGAAAGATTAGTCTCGTGTAATTCCACGATAGATTGTGTGTCGATTATACAGGATCAGGTGTTCCATGCGCTGAATGTTCACAGGAATGACTGCGGAGGGCTGGGAACCACCATGCCTCTGATCGTCACTGACAGATGTACAGCCATCTTTGAAACATTTACACCATTCAAATGTCTGTGACTGAAGCCTCATCCTGTACTGTGCTTGAAGTCTTCTGTAGATATCCTCATGTTTTATGCCTTTGTTCACAAGAAACTTCATCACCACACATTGTTCCATGCACAATCTAACACTGTTGTCTGCCAACTTGATTAACGGTCTCTGGATTGGCCCATGACATGTGCACCGCCTATCAGTAGTAGGACACACTTTCCACTACTACTGTGTGTAGTACCGGTAGCATCCTTTTTATACCTGTAAAATTAAAATTCCCGGTTTGACTTGAACGCCCTTTGTAAACTCTTCACTATTGCAGAGCAAATCTCTACAGCCAAGTGAATAGCTTGCTGGTAGGAGCCCAATCCGCATACAAAAAAATCTTTACAGTGAAGATGTAAAGGTTCTTATGACAATGGACATCTTGATCCAAAAGGCTTAAACTTCTGAGAAGACGACTCTGGAAGCCAAAGCTCCAAGTCCATGCACACGTCTGTGAGGAACTCAGGCATGCCATAGTTTCCTTCTGCCACAAGTTCCTTCTCCATTAATGGAGAGGGGGAAGGCAAGTGAGAAGGTCTGCAACCCTGGCAGCACAAACCAGACAAAATGCTAGAAAGTTGTTGCAGCCTCCCCACTAGCCCAAGCAACAAGTCCTCCTTTGTCATGTAAGAACTAGAGGAAGGTGTTTCAGAGGTAGCAAAAGCAGCAAACATTGGGCGTCAGAGCAGCAAGGAGCAGATAGGCCCCCCACCTGGGGGGAGGAGGGCCTACATCCAGATTCTTCCACACCCAACAGCAGTATTCAGGGCCCATTCCTCCCTTTGTCCCCTCCTCTCTGCCGTCTTGTAGACATATAGCGTACAGACATTCTAAGCTGTGACCATTATGAAGTAGCAATCCCTAGTCAGATGAGAGGGCACAGTGCTACTGCACCAGTGTGCCGAATACCCATGGAGAGGATTTTACTATCAGCCACTGCCCCTTTGCCCCCCACCCAGTGCAGGTAATGCTCATGTGGCTCTGGTAAGGAAGTGTCCAGCTCTGGTGTAGCACTGCCATTGCTGTAGGAGACATCCAGAACCTCTGCTGCAGCTACAAGTAATTCTATATTGTTGTCACAACCACAATGCTGCTAGATGCCTCTGTCCACCATGAGGTTATGGAGATGATGGTTGCCACCAGCTGACATCACCCCCAAGTAACATCACACAGATGGCTAGTCTAGGAGAACAGGGGGCAGGAAATACGTCTCCAGAATGCAAACGTCTCACAGCAAATTGTCCAGGTGCCCCAGAACAGAAACCCTTTCAGTGTAACTCGCCGCACAGCTCTCAGGTGGGCAGGGAACAGAACGGGAGGATGTATCTGAACATCCACACAGGGGAATAGGCAAGATCGTTCGTGACACTGATCTCTCTCCCACACTGCTCTCTGTAGATCAAGTAAGCACCAACAACACACTACACCTCCCGGTCACGGCGCTGTGTCAGCCACATGAGCTGTGTGTGGAGGGAGAAGGGGCAGGGAGGGCTCTGGCTACAGAGTAAACATTACAGGCCATCACTGCGTCGTGTCCATTCTTCCACTGGTGCGGGGTCTGGGTACCATTCTTCTGAGCAGGGTAGCTGTAGGAATGGATTCCGATAGTCCAGTCTCCTGATCCCTGTTGGAATTATTGAGAATCTGCAGACAGCTGCACAACTGTGACCATCACTTTCAGACACACATATTATTATACTGGATTTATATAGCGCCAACGGTTTGCTCAGCGCTTTACGTTATAGTGGGAGGCAATACAGTCACAATACAGTTCAATACAAGAGGGATTTGAAGGCCCTGCTCCTTGGAGCTTACAATCTAGGAGGGAGGGGTGAATGGTACAATAGGTAATAACTGTGGGGGATGGAGTGGTTGGAAGAGTAGAGGATTCCAGTATTAGAAAGAGGGCGGGATAGGCTTCCCTGAAGAGACAGGTTTTCAGCGATCACCTAAAAGTAAGTAGAGTAGGCGATAGTCTGATAGATTGGGTTAGGGAGTTCCAGAGGATGGGTGATGCCCTGGAGAAGTCCTGGGAGGAGTAGATATGGGAGCTAGAGAGTAGGAGGTCTTGCGAGGAGCGGAGAGGATGGTTTGGGTGATATTTAGAGACAAGATTGGTTATGTAAGTTGGGGCAGTGTTGTTGACGGCTTTATATGTCATTGTTAGCGTTTTGAATTTTATCCGTTGGGCAACTGTGAGCCAGTGGAGGGATTGGCAGAGAGGGGTGGCAGATACAGAACGGTTAGCAAGGTGGATGAGTCTGGCAGCAGCGTTCATGATAGACTGGAGTGGGGGTAGCCTGTGATGAGGTAGGCCAATGAGGAGGGGGTTACAATAGTCGAGGCGTGATATGACAAGGGAGGGAATAAGTTGCTTAGTGGTTCCGGGGTTAGGAACGGGCGTATTTTGGAGATGTAAACGTACATCTCTTCTACAAGGGAGGGGTTATGACTAAGGAGAGGCTTGCTGACTCTTTTTGCCAGTGTCCAACCACCTGTGGATGGTGCATAACCCTGCTAGTAAGGATTACTAAAGTTACTCTGTGTCCTGAGCTGTTCCTATAAAAAAAGGATTCTTTTCAGATACTGCTAAAGATGTTGATGCTACAATATTAAAATACACCGGTCACACATACACACTAGTGAGTCCAAAGCGGCTGCCAAGAATACTTACTTTCTGTAAGCGGGCAAAAACCTTTAGCTGTGGCTCCAAGGGAGACTTCGTGATCTGTGAAACTATGGACTATTGGGATATAGGTGGACAGAACATCTATGAAGTCCTTGGTCAAGTCACAGTACCGGCTTGTGATATTGCGGCAGCTTTTGCTAGCGACAACTGAACGACTAGAAAAGTACAAACGAGAGACCTAACATTAAACCAATAGAGTGCAAAAAAAAATTCTATCATGAATAAATAAAACACTACATTACCAATCATAAATATGGCATGTGGAAATAAAAACCAAAAACATCACAACTATGCATTAGTGTCAATTCCTACCACCAACCATAAACAATAAAAACACAATGTTCTAGAAGTATTTTGGGAAGTCACATGTGAGAAAAACAGTCCTTTTTCAGCATTATTCACTCCTCAACCTTTCAGTACAAAATGCTTCCAAATATATTCACTCCTGTGCAAATTCATCCTTAACCCCCTTGGCACCGGCGCCTCCCAGCCCTTTAAGGGTTTCAGAAGTCGGGAGGCGGGGTTTAGAGTCATGTGACCGCCGTGACGTCATGTCACATGATCGGGCAAGGTCCAGATTGAAAGAGATCGGGACCTTTCTGTGAGTACCAGATGTGTGCTGGGAGCGTGCAGGCCGCACATTTCCATTCGGTTAAAGTAGTTGTAAACCCTTACATCTACCTAGTGAAGTGACTGGCCTCAGGTGATACACAGGGATAAAAAAAAAAAAAATCTCCTATACAATTGTACCTGTTTATCTGCAGCCCTATCTCCTCTACATCGGTCCAGAATTCACACAGCATTTCTGAGCTTCAGAAAGCTGGGGGCGGGGGTCTGATGTCACACACTGCACAGCATAGTGCAGGCAGCTGCCTGTAATCTGAGACCTGAGTGAAGAAAATGGACACCCCCTTCTACACAAAAAAGGTACACAGTTGAGGCTGTCAATCACCTGCTGTGTGCTGGAGAGCTTTCTCCCGGGATTGCTTGGTGTCCGCAGACTATCAGAAGTGACATTGTCTCCTCTTGTTCCTCCTGCTTTTTGCTTCGGATACAGGCAAGTACACACTACAGCAGGATAGGCTTTGTTCATTTTTCATTTCAGAGTTTTACAACCACTTTAGGTGACAGGGGGGTCAATTCACTAAGAGTTAAATAAATGCAGTAAAATAACACATGCGATAGATCTTTTGCAAATGTGCAATTCACTAAGGATTTTGTGGTAAATAACGCATGCTGTAAAATATTGTTATTTTGGTAATTATCGCATATTTTCATGCAGTAACGTGTTGCACAGTAGCTGGTTGTTAAGGAAGCCGGTCGCAGAGCCATTAACAACAGATGACTCATCAGCTTTTTTTTTTTGTGGGGCTTCCCCTTATGATTTATACCAGACCCAAAGGCCTTTTTTTTTTTTTTTAAATTAATTTATAATTGCCGACAATTCTTGTTTTTTGCATTCAGCTGTCATCGGGAAACTAGCAATGGCGGCGATCAGCGACTTGTAGCGGGACTGTGGCGGACATTCTGAAACTGGGGGGAACTGACTTGGTGTCACTGACATCCTCAGTGACACCAATACAGTGATCAGTGTTAAAAAAAAAAAAAAAAGCACTGACACTGTACTAATGGCACTGGGCAGGAAGGGGTTAACATGAGGGGTGATCAAAGGGTTAACTATGTGCAAGGAGTGTTTTACTAGGGGGCGTGTGTTGGTGCTTCACTGTAAGCACACTGCTCTGGATGGCTGTGCACAGCCATCCAGAGCAGTGTGCCTGAGCCTACAGGGAGGAGGACTGTTGGTTCCTCCCAATCAGTGATCATCAGAAATCACCGGGCGCCGGTGGGTAATTACCGACCGGGACCCAGTGATTGACAGCCATGATTTTGTGCAACCGTGCCGCCCTGTAGCAGTATTTCTGCTATAGGGCAGTTGGGAAGCGGTTAACAACCAGCTCTGAAAAAATACTGCATGTGATACCGCCAGCAAAACCCTGGTGGTAAATGCTGCATCTTTTTTTACTCTTGGTTCCGTTTGTAAATTGGACTTAACAGCTTACCGCATGCTTTTTTGTGGTATTTACCAGCACATGCGTTAAATAACGTACAATCTTTTTTTTTTTTTTTAATTGGACATTTTGTTACCGCATGCGATAATTCAAGCAAAGGAGTTATGTGACATTGTTATCGCATGCGGTAACCTTCAGTGAATTGACCCCAAGGTGTTCCACCCTTCACTTTAAACTAGAATATTGCTCACCTTAAAAGATGACATTTATAATTTAAAGTGTTTCTAACACTAAAGGTTTTTACCTTAATACATTCTCAGCATTAAAAATTCTCCCACTGTCTATTCTTTCTAGAACACTAAAGGTTCAGTTCACACTTCACATGCCATGTGACTTGGGGTCTCAAAAGTCGGATCTCTATTTGTGGCAGTGTGAACTGAGCCTTACCTGACTCCTATACTGATCCAGCGCTGTGCCTGGATGCAGGTCTTCTCCTGGTTTCACAGGCTTTGCTGATACAGTGGGAGCCACGGCTCCTGCTGCGGTCAATCAAATTCAGTGAGCAGAGAGCAGGAGGCAGGGCTGAGCCACGTTATGTGTGTCCATGAATACACACAGCTCAGGAGTAAGCCTGCACATTTGCCCCATAGCAAGCTGCTCGCTATGGGTGCAGACACAGAAGAGGAGGACCCAGGAGTGCCAGCAGGAGACTGGGCTGCTCTGTGCAATACCATTGCACAGAGCAGGTAAGTAGAACATGTTTTTTTTTAAATTAAAATAACTAAGACTTTACAACCAATTTAAAGGTCAAAATGCGCTGTCCCCAATAACTGGGATTAGATACTTGACTCTGCTGCTGTTCCCTCCTCTTTGCTTTCCTGCATAAGCACTCAAAATAAAGCAAAATGGACTATAGTGTACAAATTAATGACAGCTTTGCCCTGTGCATTATGTTAATAGAATTATTCCGCCCCCAATGATGGGGCACAAATCCTCCCAATGACACCAGCGATGGGGCAATGTTTTTCCTACTGTCATTGGGATCTTTTCTACTCCCACTGGCCTCAGTCCAGCTCTGCAAAAGTCTGAAGGACAATAAACTGACCCTTTGTTTAGAAAGTATGGAGATCCCTGTTCTAGATCAACAGCTGCCAGTATCATATTGCAACCTTACTACAAAAACGCTGCAATACATCATTTATAATGCATCACTATAAAGGAAAAACCTTAATAGCCGTATTAAACGCTAAAAACAATATTAAAAGAGGAGTTCACTTTTGGAACATGTTCCATTGGTTTTTAGGGTGGAACATGTAACATGTTCCAGCATCTGCAGCCTCTGCTCCCCCTTCCCCTTGACAGTGCCGGGGATCCTTTCCCTGCATCCGCTGTCACTATTGGAAAACACAAGTGCTTCACTGATTCAGTTTCCCGTGAATGAATGCCTACAAATACCGTCAGCCATTGCAGCTGTCGACTTGTGGTTTTCAATGAGTTGTGAGGGTGCTGGTGAGCATCCTGGTAGTCCATTGCTCTTCCTGCTCTCAGGTAACTGCCTGCCCATAGGAGGCATGACCAGACAGCTATCCTGAGAATCTGCAGGAACATTGCACTCGTGATCTGCTGCTCAGGGGTGTAATGCTCTGTAGGCTCCATAAAAATAAAATAATAAATTCACATTTTTTTTTACCTGCAAAAAAAAAAAAAATGTGCATTTTAAATTTATATAGTTCCTTACTTTATCCTTTAGGACATGTACACACAAGTACATATCATACATAAAAATACCTATGCCCCACTTTATATATAAGGGCGATGTATTTCACATAAATATAACCACCACAGGATGACTACATCGTTAACAGCATTTTAAAAAAATATATATGAATACACATATCGAAATATACATATGTACACACATCTACAAGATCACATGTTTTAGCGTGTATACATGCAAACCAAATTACCCCAATAACCTGTTATACATCACTGTGCACATGGCTATACATGGCTGGCACTAGAGAGGGTAGTGAGGGTAATCTTGATTTTGTCCACACTTCCTGTGACAGTTGCCTGGCTGTTAGATTGTACACTATAATGGGAAGTGATTTATTTTGTTTTCTACAATGTATACTCTAATGAATCTCATTCACCACATACATACCTATCCTCCTGATAGGTCACTTTGTAGTAGATAACCGATTCATTGTTGGGGTCATCCCAGGTCAGGATGTGCTCAAAATTTTTAGAAACGAGACTGAGGTTTGTTGGAGGCTTCAGAATAGCCGATACTGAGACAAAGGAAGAACAAATAAAGACATAAAATGTAGTAATTGTATTTAGATAGAAACACATATTATTGCTTATCTAATGAGCTCACAATCTAATGTCCTCACCATAGTCTTGCACACATATAAGCGGCATTTCATTTGAAAGTGAGTGTGGGTAAAGTGAATGCACACAAAAGTAACAAGAACACCACTGGAGGGGACTGAAAACCGAACCCCAACGCCAAACCACCCTGCTACCTATGTCATGCATGTACCACTATACTGCCAATCACTTCTAATGCTTCTGATTAATGGAAACTGTGAAGCAGGTTTAACCACTTCTGTAACTTTTTTTCTTTTTTACAATAAAAACAACACAGCAGGGAGGTGGACATGTATTTCTGGACCACTGTTTATAAACAGCAGTGTGACGGGCGCGGCGTCAGACCCTAGCCCTTCTCACCAAACTCGTGACTGAAGGACTAGCCAATCTAAAACCGCGATGTCACGTGCGTAACAATGCCCCACCCAGCTGCACCCTGCACACCGATTTTCCAGCTAATTGGACCACAATCGACGTACCGGCAGCCTGAATGCGATTGTTACTGGGTCAGGTTAATTAAGCAATTAACCCTTCACACTGCCACCACCTCCTTTTTGTACAGAGAAAGAGAAAACTCAGCAATACACTAGGATGATTGGTTAACCGTCAGTATCCTGCTATCTCTACAGACCGGTTATACAGAGGGTTAAATACTCAAAGTAGCGCTCTCCAGCGGCAGGGATTCGTAAGTTACATTCAGGAGCTATAGAAACAGTTCAACACTTTTAGAACGTAAGATTTATTACCAAAAGGTCGAAAAGGTGCAGTAAAAATATTTACAGAAAGAAGATGTAACACACACACACACACAATATATATATATACACACACACACATATATATACACATATATATATACACACACACACACATATATACATACATACACATATATATACACACACACACGTACACACATACATACACACATACATACACACACACACACACACACACACACACAGAGCACAACAGCACAGCAAACAGAGAACAGTAAGAAGTTTAGGTAAATAAGTACCTGCCAAATAAATGCCTGGGGTTAAGCAGTTTCAAGTCTGATGAGCTAAAGAGGCATTTCTGGTCTCGCACTCAGTTTTGTTGGTACAGCGAGATTCCCCTTTGCTCTCGGTTTGCTAGATGGTAAAACGCTGAATGTCCTCACTTCTCTGACTACACACAAAACATAACAGCTTCTTTTCTCTACTCAAAATCAATGGGGCGTCTCTTCCCACAAGGGACAAGCCAAGCCTTATTTAGCAAAGAATTGTTAGGCAAGGGCTCAGCATCATAAGCTGATTGCATTCCTGAGGGAGGGGGAATGAGGGGATACATGAAGACTTCTTAATACAGTGAGAGCCTGTGCCTGGCTCTTGTATGCACGACTGTGACAAGCAGGGCTTCAGAATGTCTACAGAAGGGAGGCTTTTAAAATGTAAATAACAGAATATCATAAAATGTTAGAATGTACATATGAGGCAATGGAAAGATATTTGTTGAAATTACTGGTCTGCCTACAGTTTTTTTTTTTTTTTTAAATGATGGAATGGTCAGACTACAGTGTTATACCTGAATTAAAAACATAGAAAAATAAAGTATATTTTTATGCATTTGTAAATCTTACAGAACATGGTTATTAAACAGATTACCAAATTAAAGCCTTATATTCATTTAAAAACAAAAAATTAAATATAGGATTTAAGCCGACCATACACGGGTTGAATTCCGAAAGAATTTTCTTTCGAAAATCTTTTTTTAAAAATTTTTGTAATAATTTCACATCATTAGTGGGTCACAGCTACGGCCGATTTTTGAGCAACCATCAAATTTGAGTGATCGGGCGTGTTGGAAATATTTTGAAAAACAAATGAATTTCTAATCAATGATGGGAGAATCCTGCGAGAAATGTAATCGAAAAAAGAAATGAGCATGAGCTTTGACCTGGAAAGAAAAGAAAATTCTTGGCTACAGAAATTCTTTTCTGTAGCAACAGAGGAGAAATTTAGGGCTTAGTTGGTTGAATTTCGATATCAATGGTGGCACCATCGGATTACAAAATGCACGAAAATTCCGATTTTCGAAAGAAAATTAATTTGAAATTCGACCCATGTATGGCCGGCATTAGCTTTGCAGTTACTGGTTCATTAACCTGCATTCTGGCACCGTCAAATTTGGCCTGGGCATCCAGGCATTAATGACCTCTGGGCACAATCGGATAGTTTTGCACCATAACAACCAACCAGATTCAAACCTTCAAATTAATTTTCCAACGCTTGAATGGCAGGTAGCACAGAGCTCCTACTTCTACTGTCTGACAACTGCTGATTAAAGCTGGCAATGCATTACTACCTGATTTAACAATCTCCACCAAAATATTGTATAGAATTACCCAACAACTACACAGTGTGGGGGCACTTAAAGGAATTGTAAAGGCACAAAAGAAAAAAAAAAACAAAAAATGCAAAAAAATGCAACACTTACCTGCAAGGTGCAATTGTATCGAGTGGTGGCTCACCTCCCTTTTGGGGGTCCCCCACCAGCACTGTTCACACCTCTTCTGCCTGTGCCTTTAGCTAACCCTGTGCTATGGGGGAACACATGCAGGCTCGCCCCCAAACCAGGCTGTATGTGTCTAGACACACAAATCATGGCTCGGCCACACCCCCAGCTGCCTCCTCACAGGATTTGACTGACAGGAGGAGCCAATGGCTCCTGCTGCTGCCTGTGTGTCCTGTGAAAAGAGGAAGAAAGAGTACCACTGCAGCCCGGCACAGCGCTGGAGTATGGACTCTTGTGCTTGATGGAAGGGGGGGGGGGGGGGTTGATTTTGGACCCACTCACATTAAGGGCCGGGGAAAGAGGAGATCCTCATTTGGCTGCCATGGTGACTACGGTGCATAGTAAGTATTCATCTCCATTAAACCCTGTAGACTTAACAAGGAATATATAATGTATATGCAAAAAGTGGATAACATTTATATTGTCACATTCCCAGAGTTGGGTTTTAAATGTGGTCATCTAAAACAATAAAATTGTGAGCTGGTGCCTAATAATATTAATGTAATTATGGTGAAGCGCTACACATAAATAATAATCAGTGTATATAATACACCTACAATGCTATATATCCACATGTATAATTGGATCACAAAAAAGGAAATAATATATAAACAAAGCATGCATAGATAATTAGTATAACACTTGGCTGGTGCTTTTAGATCATGCTTATATTAATGGATACCTGGTGATAAAGTGCAAGCAGGTCGGTCAATAAATGACCTATATAAAATGTGCCAACAAGGGAACCCTCAATAGGGTAAGATGGATGAGAAGATAAATAGATCACACTCTTCTACAAAGTGACAAGTGCTCAGACTGCAGACACAATGAGTATATGCATCTATACAACAAAGTGGTAGATCAAAAGTCCACAATTAAGTGCAATTAAATCATTCATAAAGATTGATGTGCAAAATAGGCAGTAGTAGTGCTTCAATTTTTCACTCCAAACATTATGCGTGCTTATGTGACACGTGTGTATCAATATCCCAAAATGGCTAGAGTGCCTCCTCGCCTCCTTGAGGCGACCCCTAAGGGCCACAACACATTGAACAATAAGTGCTCCACAGCACTGAGGATCACAGATAACTGGCTCCTATGGTTCCACTCAGCATCCTCTGACAGATCGCTTTTCCCCTCAGGTGATGGTCACAGCATCAGGAATATAGTAAGGCCATAGAGAGGTAGACACTCTATAGTGTAGTATGGTTTATTTAAATAGCAGATAAGTAAGCCAAATGGACACTAACAGTTAGGCAGATACAATCCAGCGGTTTCCCATGTGCTGTGGGTGTACTGCAGGTCCCTGGGTGTCCAAAGATGGCGTCTACCGGAAATGCGTCACTGCGCTCTACGCGTTACTCCACGATACCACATGGCTTCGTCAGGATCGCCTCAAGGAGGTGAGGAGGCACTCTAGCCATTTTGGGATAGCGATACACACGTGTCACACAAGCACGCATCATGTTGGGAGTGAAAAATTGAAGCACTACTATTGCCTATTTTGCACATCAATCTTTATGAACGATTTAATTGCACTTAATTGTGGACTTTTGATCTACCACTATGTTGTATAGATGCATATACTCATTGTGTCTGCAGTCTGAGCACTTGTCACTTTATAATAGAGTGTGATCTATTTATCTTCTCATCCATCTTACCCCATTGAGGGTTCCCTTGTTGGCACATTTTATATAGGTCATTTATTGACCGACCTGCTAGTACTTTACCACCAGGTATCCATTAATATAAGCATGATCTAAAAAGCACCAGCCAAGTGTTATACTAATTATCTATGCATGCTTTTATATATTATTTCCTTTTTTTGTGATCCAATTATACATGTGGATATATAGCATTGTAGGTGTATTGTACACACTGATTATTATTTATATGTAGCGCTTCACCATTATTACATTACTATTGTGTATCCTCAGGTATAAGGAAAAGGTGGTAGCAGCTTGCAGAATACATTTATTGTTTATATGAATACTAGTGGAGCGCAGGGGGATTATTATTTTTATTTGTGGTGCCTAATAATGTCGTGACTCCATCCAATATTTTTCACAGGCAAAGAACAAGAACATATTTAATAGGAACATATATAGGATAATTCTTATAAAATACAAATGCGGAATAATAAAGTGTTATTAAGTGCAATTGTGCATATAAGTGAATCAATAAATGTCTGTAATATATCTCAAATCAAATCAGCAAAAAATGAGCAATAATAGTCCTCAGGTTGAATTGCAATACATCCACGGAGGGAATCCACCACCTCAGATGGGTGTACACTCACCAGAAATGATATGCAAGCAGGCATTGGTTACCATCTGTGACATCTGGGTGCAGGAGCAGAGAAGCAGCCTAGGGGTTAATCCTCCAGCATCATCCATGTACATGTGGGGCGAGTATCCACGTGGAGTAAGGTATAAAAACAGGTAGCAAGATGGGATGCCGCTCCGTTCCTCTGCAGCGGCGGTGTGACGTCAGCAATGCAGGCTCCACCCAACGTGTTTCGTGCAACAGCACGTCTTCAGGGGTACGCCCATTGCTGGCGGCGTCCATCTTGATACCTGTTTTTATACCTTTCTCCACGTGGAACGGTTTTATACATGTAAAATTGATTTATATGAATAATAAATACTACACTATATTAGCATTTCTGGCTCCTGTGGTTGAGCTATCTTTCCCCGGACAAGGGATACTCGCCCCACTTGTACATGGATGATGCTGGAGGATTAACCCCTAGGCTGCTTCTCTGCTCCTGCACCCAGATGTGACAGACTGTAACCAATGCTTGCTTACATATCATTTCTGGTGAGTGTACACCCATCAGAGGTGGTGGATTCCCTCCATGGATATATGCACATCTGCACTTTTTTCATTTGGATGAATTGCAATTCAACCCGAGGACTATTATTGCTCATTTTTTGCTGATTTGATATATATTACGGACATTTATTGATTCACTTATATGCACAATTGCACTTAATAGCACTTTATTTTATTTCATATTTATATAAGAATTATCGTATATATATTTTCATATTTGTACGTTTATAGAGCTGCACTTTATTAATTTACATATTTCTATTGGGACCGTTACCTATGCCCTGAGGTGCTAGCAGCTGCCTTTATACTCATATATAGATCTGCGCTCGCTTATATACTTTTTTGATATTTGATGGGACTTTACATGAGATACGAAATTTAATAAAAAGATGTATTGCATCATTTTTACATACATAAGCAATTTATAGAAAGGCAAGCTGATTTGTAAACAGTACCACATAATCGGTATACAATCTATAGGATATTCACATAACACATGCACATTCCATTTTTCATCTCCATTAAATCCCATAGACCTAACAAGCAGTATAAAAAAAAGGAAAAAACAGCGCAAACATAGACCTTTACATGAAATCAATAATACAAAGTGCAAACATAAGTGAAAAATTAATCAGTGGTAAAGTCCATCAAAATAAACCAAAGTTCAAAAAATATTAGTGCAAAAAAGAAAAAGAAAAAAAGAAAAAATATTTTCAAATTCTTCTTCTAATATAGAGGAACTTCCACCTTCCACCCGTGAAAACCAATATCAAATGCACTCACCAGATAAAGGTGAAAAAAACGCCTCTTAGGAATTTTATGGGATCCTACACCCTCTTTCGTATCCACTCTATAGGAATCCTCCTCTCCACCATAGGCTCCACCATCCGACCAGGGAGAAAAAAATCTCAGATAGTGTAATATTGTAAGACACCATTCATAAGTGAAATCAAGGATTAAGGTCACTCACATTCAATTCAATTTAAAAAGGCATATTTATTAGGATCAGCTTCTTCCAGATAAACAGTAGATGCAAGGCAACCTCCCACGGAATCTCACATCACAGCTCCAGGTTTCAGCAGAAGCTCTACAGAGACACCGCATATACAGATCCCAAAAGATGGCCGCTGGAACGCACCGCTCAGCGTGCGCTCCACTCACCGGAAGTGACGTCAGACGTACGGAGTACAAACCGGAAATGCGTCAACGCGTTTCGCCCCTCCCATCGGGCGTTCTCAAGACGGTCTTGAGAACGCCCGATGGGAGGGGCGAAACGCGTTGACGCATTTCCGGTTTGTACTCCGTACGTCTGACGTCACTTCCGGTGAGTGGAGCGCACGCTGAGCGGTGCGTTCCAGCGGCCATCTTTTGGGATCTGTATATGCGGTGTCTCTGTAGAGCTTCTGCTGAAACCTGGAGCTGTGATGTGAGATTCCGT
Source organism: Staurois parvus (assembly GCF_062004578.1). Lineage (NCBI taxonomy): Eukaryota > Metazoa > Chordata > Amphibia > Anura > Ranidae > Staurois > Staurois parvus. The sequence goes on from NW_028317991.1 coordinate 12,066,664, forward strand.
GGGAGGTTGCCTTGCATCTACTGTTTATCTGGAAGAAGCTGATCCTAATAAATATGCCTTTTTAAATTGAATTGAATGTGAGTGACCTTAATCCTTGATTTCACTTATGAATGGTGTCTTACAATATTACACTATCTGAGATTTTTTTCTCCCTGGTCGGATGGTGGAGCCTATGGTGGAGAGGAGGATTCCTATAGAGTGGATACGAAAGAGGGTGTAGGATCCCATAAAATTCCTAAGAGGCGTTTTTTTCACCTTTATCTGGTGAGTGCATTTGATATTGGTTTTCACGGGTGGAAGGTGGAAGTTCCTCTATATTAGAAGAAGAATTTGAAAATATTTTTTCTTTTTTTCTTTTTCTTTTTTGCACTAATATTTTTTGAACTTTGGTTTATTTTGATGGACTTTACCACTGATTAATTTTTCACTTATGTTTGCACTTTGTATTATTGATTTCATGTAAAGGTCTATGTTTGCGCTGTTTTTTCCCTTTTTTTCATTGTTTGTGTTGATCACAGTGCACAGCAGCAGGATAGAACCTGTATTAGAGTGTTTTACTAGGCGCAGGAAGAATTTTTAGTTTTCTAACAAGCAGTATATTATGTATATGCAAAAAGTGGATAACTTTATTTTTGTCACATTCCCAGAGTTGGGCTTTAAATGTTGCACGTCAGATAAAAAAAAGGTAAAAATATTTTTTGTCCATCGATCCACTTATCCCTCTCTCCCAATCTACCAGTTAACAGGCAAAAAAGAAAAAAAAACGAATTAAAAGGCAACTCTAGCCAACAAATGTCATCAAACATTAATCCTAACACACTTCCTGTCCTTTGTTCCCCAAAATCGGTGCAGCACCACAAAGACTGAGTCGCACAGATTTGAACGGTTCCATTGCTGACAATAGGGTTCAATTTGTCATGCGATTTGAACATGTCAAATTGCATGACAAGTCGCACCGTAGTGAATCAAGGCTTAAAAATGACTGGCATCAATGAATACAAGGAAGTTCAAACAAACATTTCTGCTGAAGTGGTTTGTTGCTTTGCTGTCCAACTTTAACAAGATACATGATGGTTTAATAACGAAGAGCAGATCAACACCCAGGGACTAATACTCATTTCCCCAATTCTGGTGAAAATGGACATGAAAAAATTGATCTGCCCAATTCATTTATTCTTGGCAGAAGGTTCTATGGATTCTATGGAGAAGGGAAATTCAGTGCAACACAAGCACATTATTAAAATAAAAAAATATATGATAAGAAGAATTAGCTATTGGCAAGTCCCCACCCAAAGCAGACCCTAAAGTATCAAACAGTATGTTAGAAGCTGATTGGCTACCATGCACAGCCGCACCATATTCTGAGTAAACCAGACTTACGTCAAGCGGGGGAGGCCACACACTGATCAAAATTCAACCAGTCCCCACTGGAGCAGCCGGATTTCAATCAGTGTATAGGTAAGCTCAACAGTGATCTTTCGCTGGATAGTTCAACTTGCGTGTTACTTTTTGAGAAAAACTGATCCCCCCCAACAGAGTACTTATTCTGAATTAAGACCCATTCTTGCCTTCTCCAGTGTCCCTTTAACTGGGCTATTACACCCAAGAGGCGGGAAGGTCTGCCTAATCATGGCTACTGTAATTGGCTGCCATACTGGTCACATGATCGGAAGCTGATCCCACTGATTCCCAACCATTAATACTGCCCTTGTCAGCTCAGTCCCCATGCTGGGAGGACACTCTGGGTGGAAACCTCGGCTGCCCATTGATGTATAGGTGTGGCCATTAGAGCCCTCTTTTCTTTGCCAACACACATAACCATTACACGGGCAGCAAGAGATTAAATATTTGTGAATCTCTGCAAGGAATATCAGGATTCTTGGAAGGAAAGCTAGTTCAAACACAGATCACAGACATACGCCTGGATGCTTGTCTTTACCCGGTTCGTAAACTGTTTAAAATGACAATGGAAGCCATGTCAATAAATGGTCTCTGAGCTGTAGCTTATACATTTGTCCATGTAACGTACCCGGAAGTGTCAAGGAGCCATTTTACCTTTCAAAGGATTTGTATTTTTGCCCATCCAGTTCTGCGATTCGCACATCTCTGCCACATGGCACAGTTTTGGGTGATGGGGCAGGAGACCCGATTTCAATCCGTTTAGTTAAATAACACTTACAGATAAACAGAAGTTGCAGGACGATAAACTCATCTCTCGGTCACCCTGTTTCTATCTTCAACATGTCCTTTATTAGCATATAAGCACTGCAGCACAACTGATGGGCTGTTGAGCAGTTTCTCCCTCCTTCTGTCTGAGCGCTGCTGTCTCTACCATATCCTATTCAGGGCTTGCACGGTTTGCGAAACCCACCCCCCACAAAAACAAAACAAAAAACACACCACACATTTAAAGGCTACATTAATCTCTTTGCACCATGCTACACCCATATTTAGGGTGCAACATTAACATGGTGCAAATGCCCCCCTCTACACGTGTCACAGCATGCAAGGGTTCCTCCCCCCTAAAGCCACGGTCATTTAAATTTTGTGCAGCGGTGCGGGATCTGTACCTGAATGAACTACAATTCTCATCTAACACCCCGGTCACATTGGGTGCAACTTGGCATGTGATTTGGATGCCCTGCGACTTGCAAATCGCATGCCAACTTGCACCCTATTGTCCACCATTACAGCGGTCATATCAGTGCGGTTCTGGCTTGGTTGGAGCTGCACTGATTTCCAAAGTAGTGCATGCACTACTTTTGGTGCGATTTGCATAGACATCTGTGTCAGATGTCTATGTAAATCGCACATCAAATTGGCAGGTCACCCGACTTTGAAATCGTGCGGCTTCAATGTTCAGGACTACGATTGTCATAATCAGTGCACCTATAGTCCATTGACACTTCCTCCAGCTCTGCAAATGAAAGCTCATACACAGGTCCAGGCAGAGAGCCACAAGAAGTGTTTGCATGAGCCTGACACTGCACCCTGCTCATTAGTGTAATACATTGCAGGCTCCTGTCAGCCTTGGTTCACATATATACAGTGAATACTGTGCTTTTCCCATACAAACAACTAACACATAAAAACAAAGGTGCAGCGCTAATACAAACAACAAATGTGTGAACATTATACCCTACCTTACAGTATTACAGTGTGCCAAAATTAATCTATGTGTGAATGATGACCAGAAATTAAATGTCCAACATATTGTAAAATTCAAATAGCCACTATGTAAATATAATTCACTATCAAACAATATTACAGTGTCCCAAAAGTAATCTTGTGTGCCAAAAATGTCCAACGTATTGTGTTAACCAATAGTGATCAGTAATAAAGGGGACTTCAGTGGTAATCCTCCGCCATTGTACACTCAGCAGGAGCAAAAAGCAAACCAGCATTGAATGGAAATGACTCCTAAGAACGTATCCGTCCACTTCATGTCACCAGTCACTGATCCATCAAAGGTAGAGTGCCTCCTAAGGGAAGAGCTCACATTCAGAGCCCGAAGACAGCGTGATATAGTGTAGTATATTTTTATTAAAAATTATTGCAGCCATGTGGAGCATAAGACATTAAACAAGCAACAGATCACTCAAAAAGATGGTCGCCAGACCATCGCATGGACGTCAGCATGTAGGCTCCTCACTGACGTGTTTCATGCAAACACATGTTCTCAAAAGGGACCCGCCTGTGCTTTTCCCACAACACATTGAAATAGCGCCTTGTTCATACGAGTTTTGTTGGGTGTTAATTAAAAAATTATTGACACCCCAAAACAGTTCACAAAATGCAGTGCGATTGCCAGAAACAGAATGCATGGGTGTGACCCATGTGATCCCATTCTGGTGCAGCAAAAAAAAAAAAAAAAAAAGGGATACCTGCACCTTTATTGTGCAGGTGCAGGGCTCAAATCACACTGAAAATCACATGTGATTTGAACATGAATGTTGCGCGATTCCTGTCTGAATCATTTGCGGTTTCCCCCGCATTGCTTCTGTGTGAACCCAAGCTAAAAAATAAAAAAGTAAAAAAAAAAATAGGAATTTTGTTTCCTGTAAAATATGTAAATTTTATTTTATTTTGTTGTTTTTAGTGCGAGCCTCTAATAATGTATTTCTGAATACCACAATTTGTGTATTTTATATCTGCTTGGAATTTAGCTTTGTTGAGTTGCTGACATTGGAGATGCTTCCACATGTCAACTGTCCCAACATGGTAGTCACATGCCAGTTCTTGGTCAGTGACTCAAAGTGATGAATAAGGACAGCAGCCCTGGAACATGCACCAAAAACAAGTCAGCAGTATCAGTTCTCTGATTTCTGTCCCGACAGGATCCCTATAAAGCAGAACTCATTCCCATCAATAGGAAGCTCTGCTGACCTTCAGTCAAGATTTAAGTGCATGTTAACCCTTTGTGTTTTAAAAAACAATGAACAGTCAGCATGGCTTCAACAAACCAACCACATTATTATTATTATTATTATTATAATACAGGATTTATATGGAGCCAACAGTTTGCTCAGCGCTTTACAATATAACGGGAGACAATACAGCAACAATACAGTTCAATACAAGAGGGATAGGCGGGCCCTGCTCCTTGGAGCTTACAATCTAGTAAATACTGGGGTTTTTTTTACCTTTTTTTGTAGTGGTCACATGACCACTATTGTCTTCTCCTCAAGTTCCAAGGAGTGGAAGCTAAAGCTAACAATCAGCAACTTCTGCCAATGTTACAAATCTGATACCAGCATAGCATCTACATGCTTTATGTGGGGATAGAGGGATGGCCGACATCTCTAGGCACTCCTTTCACACAGCATATGGCATAGGCAAGCTCCTCAGAGGAGGAGGGGGGGGGGGGGAGGAGCACCCAGCGATGTCGAAGACTGTAGGACTATAGGCACCCCACAGCACAGCATCCAGTAAGACCCATTAGAAGAGACAAGGGTGCAAACTAACCACATTAGCGCAGATCGGCTTCTGTACTTAGCATGGTCAGAAATCAAGAGGAGGTACATGTATCCCGAGGACACTGGCAGGATCAGCAGGTATTTAGTATAGCTTCAACTTTTATTGAATAAATTAAAAGGGTACTAGTGATGGACGGAGCAATGTAGTCCCAAAGTTTTCAAATCTCGGCTTACCTACTGTCCTACTCTAAGTTCACCTTTTAACAAAAAATAAATGCATATTTTTTGCAGGTAAACCCCCCCCCCCCCCCCCAAAAAAAACGTGCAGTTATTTTTTGTTTCCAGAACAAGGGTGTCAAACTCCATTTCATCACAGGCCGTATCAGCATTATGGTCGCCCTCAAAGGGCCGGTTTTATCTGTAAGACTAGATGTCCAGAGCACCCTCCTAACATCACCGTGCACCCCCCCCCCCTTTTGGGGGCAGAGCTGGGAAACCAAAAGTGCAGGGTTGGAAGAGGACCAGAGGAGGAGTGGAGTCAGTTACCTCTGAGTGGAGTCTGCTGAATGCTGAGATCGGGGGAGGCAGAGATGAGGGGGTGCTGCAGCTGCACTGAGAGGTGCAGGATCTGGCGGAGGAGTTCTGTCCTCCTCTCTGCTGCGACAAGGTGGGGGCAGAGACAAGGGGGTACTATAGCTGCAGGAGAGGTGCAAGGGCCACATGAAATGGCCTGGAGGGCCGGATTCGGCCCGCAGGGCTTGTGTTTGACACCTTTGTTCTAGAACCTCTAAAGAAGTGCGCCAGAAATCACCAAGATCGCTGGTGCCATGCTGGTCTTCTGCAGACCTGTCAGTGTATGTGTCTGCCCGTACATCATACGACCAGGCGGATATACTATGATTGGTAGACTCAACGAACAACCATGGTGCTCACAGCTTGAGAACTACAAGCCAACAGCCAACTGTGAATGAGTGGCGTTTCTTTTCTTTTTTTTAAATTGTGACAGCTATTGGGGGGGGGAAGATTCCCCCACTATGTGACACAATGGGGATTGGGGGGTGAACTTATCCTCTAAGTCATCCTTTACCCTCCCTAGCGGTCTGATTATGTCAGTATTTCTGTGCTCAAAGCGGTACATTTTTTGCATGGAAATATGTTGTTTTTTTATTGTAAGCCTGTAATTCTTAGGAATAACTCACTGAAATCTGTCCGAACAAGAGTCTAGTAAACATCCCGGGTATGATAAAACTTGAAACACGAAACCATAAATTATAATATAATAATCATAAAAAAAGAATGTAATAATAATAATAAATGTAATTCAATAATGTAATCAAACCAAAAACACTGAAATTTGAAATCTAGCGCCAAGTTCACACATCGCCGAGTTCAGCCGCAAAATCGTTTTCAGTGTCTGATGACGAATTTCCGCACGAATCATTATCACTCAATTCTGCAAGTGGTTCTGATTTACTATCGCTGTTCTCTAGCCGGTCTAAAACCGATTTTGACCTAAAGGGACGCTTTTTGGACGCCATGGACGTTTCTCAGTTTCCAGGCAGAAAGAACAGTAAAAATGCAGGCAGGGCACAGGACAAAGCACTCGGGACAAAATGTATGTGAAATGGTTTGTTACAGTAATGGAATCCTAACAGATTTTAGTGTATTGAGTGAATATCACATTTTTAAATTTTTGAATTTCCCGCCGTTCCGTCCCCCGTACATACTGACGCTCGCAGGGAACGGAACCCGGATGCCGGCATCGGCTGGAGGAGATGGCTGGGGACGCTGCAGGGGGGGGACAACGCGGGAGCGCAGGATAAGGTAAGTGAAACAGGGATCCCGGAGCAACACTGCAAGGCATTCCTGAGTGTAGCTTGGGGTTACCGCTTTTGGTACTGAAACTTTACCCCGGAGCTACACTCAGGAATACCGCTGGTGGGGTTAAATTCTCTTCCCCAGCATCACAAACTCCCCTTTCCTCCACTCTCCCACCACTTTTCCGCTGGAAGAAAGAAAAGTCAGCCTGTCGAACCTATGAAACCATTAAGGACACAAGACTAACATTCCCCCCACGTGAAAGAGATGGAGCTTAGTGGTGGGCGATATAGCAGCATGTTCCTCCATACCAACAACCTTTGGGGGGGGGCTTTTTTTTTTCTCTCTTTGCCACTGAAAATGGGGGGGGGGGGGGGGGACAAAGAAAACCTGCTGCATTGCACTATATAGGCACAGGTTTGCTTTAAATAAATGCTGAACTTTTCTTTCGTACTAAACACTTGCTACCTTAGCACACAAAGTTGTACAGGGATTTCAGGAGTCACATACTCCCTCCGTCAGGGCTATAGAACATGAGAAACCTGTATACTAAAATCAAAGTAAGTGCATAAACAAAGTTCAAAATGTCATAAAACCATGTATAAAATATACACATTAAAAATTAAATATCTCAAAAAGGACCTGATGTGGAAAGGAGAATTGACCAATTCCATATTATACAGATTATATGAGGACATGTTTGTAAAGTCCTAATAAAAGCAGAAGTCAAGTTTCCATTGCATAACTAAAGTGGAAGCTCGGTGTCTCAAGCTACACTAGGGAAGTAATATTTTATTCAGCATAAACGTTTCTGACAAAAAAAAGTCTGTGTTGTTAAAAAGCAAACAGTTAGCATCTTCCTTTCACAGAAGGTTCTAAAATAAAAGGGAAAATCTGATTGGCTGTTTGTAGGAATTCAGGTTTATTAAATAAAGGGCAACCAATGTGCAAAGTACAGTCACTCACAGCAAGCAGATTTCTCCTGGGCAAACCTGAAATCTGGTTGGTTACAATGGGTGCCTGTACTCTGCCTGTCATCACTGCCCTTCCCATGTACCTAATGAACACATCCCACCGCTGTGACAGATGTACGAACAATGAGCATTGGTAATGTAAATGCAGCCCTACCCAGGAAAATCACATGAGAGATCAGCAGAAGAGTCAAGCTTGCCATGGTATCCGCTGGTCACAGCCTCTGAATCATCCTCTTCTGGTCTGTAGGCACAGCCCTGCAAGGAAGAAAAAAAAAAAAATGTACACTGTTAAAGCTGAACTCCAGCCTTCCCTTCAGTCGTGTGCAGTTGTACCGGCTCCCCTCCTGGACTGAAATTGCTTACTCTGATTTCACTGCACACTGTGAGCTCCTCACAATATGCATTAGATGCTGCAGCAAGTCAGACAAAGCCTACCTTATTTCCTGGCTGGAGGACATCTAGCATCGCCTAGCCCAGGGCTGTTCAACCTTTTAAAAAGCACGGGCCATTTATGTGATTTGGTAACTGGCTGTGGGCCACAATGAAATGAAATGGTTCAGAATTTTGTATTTTTTTTCTTTCTAACAGCATAAAGAACATTTTCCTCCTGCAGCCGCTGCATGCTAGGAGTGAGGGAGAGAAGCCGGCTTTCAGTGGTTGCAGGAGGAAAATGGAAAGGATCAGTTCCTGTATATGCCGCCCCTCTTGTCCCAAGAGTAAAACAGAATACGACAGAGAGGCCGCATGGGCCCCCTGGAGCATGGGGCAGGGTCACCTTTGGGACACCTGACAATGACAACACACTATTTGTTGGGGGGGTCCTCAACCTTCAAATGTAAAGAAGCCCTTACTGTCCGGAGGCCCCTATAAGGCTGAAATCACACGGATGTGATGCTGTTTACTCACATCATGGGTGCAGCACAGTGCACCTGCGGCTTTCCTGCACTTTGCTATAGATTTCTATTATAGATCTTGCAGGTGTGGTGCACTTTTTGAATGTGCACCAAAACTCCTACATTCAGACGTTTTGGTGAGCTTTCAGAAAGCGCACCAAACACACAGGATACAATAGTAGTGCGCTTCCCTGGTTTAAAGTCGGGAAACCAGAAGGCAAAATACACTGTGTACGCAATTATTAGGCAAGTCTCATTTTTGAGGATTCATTTCTTTATTGAACTACAATGCTCTCAGTCAATCCAAAATGTTCATAAACCTCAAACATGAATATTTAAGAAAGTAATATTGAGGTTGTGGCTTTATGAGAATATATAGGTGTGCACATTCATTAGGCAACTATTAGTGTGCAAAATTTTATGCAACTAAATGAAAATTTTCCCATCTCACGTGTCTATTTTCATCTGGTAAAGTGAGAATAACTCAAAATTTAAAAAAAACAAAACAAACAGTGGCCAATGTAGCCACCCTTTTTTTTCCAATAACAGTCATAAGCCTGTCATGGAATCTGTCAGTTTCTTGATCTGTTGACGATCAGCTTTTTGTGCAGCAGCAACCACAGCCTCCCAGACAACGTTCAGAGAGGTGTACTGTTTTACTTCATCTGAAATCTCCCATTTAAGAAGGGCCCACAAGTTCCCAATAGGGTTTAGATCAGGTGAGAAAAGGGGCCTTGTCATTATTCTTTCATCTTTAAGGCCTTTACTGGCTAACCACGCAGTAAGTACTTTGGTGCATGCGATGGAGCATTACTCTGCATAAATGTCTTGGTCTTCTTGAAAAATGCAGACTTTTTCCTGTATCACTGCTTGAAGAAAATGTCTTCTAAAAATTTTGAATCCATCTTCAACCCAAAAATGTTTAACAAGCTCACCTTTAATAATACCAGCCCATACCAGTACTCCACCTACACCTTGCTGGCATTGGAATTGAAGTGGAGCTCTGTGCCTGTTACTGATCCACCCACAGGTCCATCCATGTGGACCGTCAAGAGTCACCCTCATCTCATCAGTCCATGAAACCTTTGAAAAATCTGTCTTCAGATATTTCTTGGCCCAGTCTTGACGTTTCAACTTATGTGTCTTGTTCAGTGGTGGTCAAGTTTCAGCCTTCCTTACCTTGGCCATGTCTGTGAGCACTGAACGCCTTGTACTTCTGGGCACTCCAGGTAGGTTGCAGTTCTGGAATATGACAGCACTGGAGGATAATGGGTTCCTGGTAGCTTCACATTTGATTCTTCTTACATCTCTGGCAGTTAATTTGCGTCTTTTTTCCTGTTTCTTGGAACCCTGTTGACTATTTGCAACAAAACGTTTGATGGTTCTGTGATCACGCCCCAATATCTTAGCAATTTCCAGAGTGCTGCACCCCTCTAAGACATTTTTAAAATTTTTGACTTTTCAGAGTCAGTTAAATCTCTTTTTTGGCCCATTTTGCCTGAGGAAAAGAAGCTGCCCAATAATTATGTACACATTGATATAGGGTGTTGATCTCCTTAGGCTGGCCATACATTATACAATTATCTGCAGATTTTTGGTTTAGATTTACCAAAAACCATATAATAGGAGGACAAACCTAAACAACACTTTCAGTTGTATCCAATTAGGCAGGCCCTTGCACTACACAGTTGAAGGTAAATCTAAAGAAAATTGGGCAGAAAATCTGCAGATAATTGTATAATGTATGGCCAGCCTTAGACCACATCCTCCCTCATTACACAAATATACATCACCTGATATGCTTAAATCCAAAATGCGTTCAAGTTTATACAGCTTGGAGTTGGACAATATGCAGAAAAATAATGATTTAGTCAAAATACACACTTGCCTAATAATAAACTTCAGCAGTAAGTCCTGGTTCACATATATGCAAATTGGATGCGTTTTGAACCACATCCGATTTGCATGACATCTACAGCCTTTTCAATGCAGCCGGTTCACATATGTGCGGCCCAGCCATAGAGCGTTTTCAAAAAGTCAGGTATGATTTTGAGCCTGGTTCGGGTGCGATTTCCAACATCACACACTTTGACAAATCGCAACCTTAATTGCTGAACAAAGTTGCACTGGAGGTGCCTGAAATCACGCTGGGAAAACTGTCCGGCACATACAGTAAGTGAATCCGGGCTAAGACTGTAACATGCCACTGATAAAACATCACCTACCCACCTATATGTACTTCTATATAAAAGCTTGATGTGAGGTATGCAGAGATTACATTTTTATGTACCACAATGAACAGTATTTCAATAAACCCAATGTATAAAATCTAAAATAAGCTTTAACATGTAATGTCATTTCAAAAGTAATTATTTTCAAATTTGCAGCTTTCATTTAACCACTTGCCCTCCAGAGGATTTACCCCCCTTAATGACCAGGCCTCTTTTTGCTACTTGGCGCTGCACTAATTCAACTGATAATTGCGCGGTCATGCAATGCTGCACCCAAACGAAATTTACGTCCTTTTTTCACACAAATAGAGCTTTCTTTCGGTGGTATTTGATCACCTGTGCGCTTTTTATTTTTCACGCTATAAACAAAAAAATACCAAAAATTTTGAAGAAAAACGATATTTTTTACTTTCAGCTATAAAAAATATATAGTAAACTCAAAGTTGGTTATAAATTTAGGCCAAAATGTATTCTGCTACATGTTTTTGGTAAAAAAAATCCCAATAAGTGTATATTGATTGCTTTGCGTGAAAGTTATAGCGTCTACAAACTATGGTATAGTTACTGCAATTTACAACTTTTTTTTGCTATACAGCGCTGCGCTAGTTTAATGGACAATTGCGCGGTCATGCAATACGGTACATAAATGAAATTTACATCCTTTTTTTCCCCACAAATTGAGCTTTCTTTCAGTGGTATTTGATCGCCTGTGCGGTTTTTATTTTTTGCGCTACAAAAAAAAAGGCTGACAATTTTGGAGGAAAAAAAAAACAATATTTTGGATTTTTGTTATAAAACATGTCCAGTAAAAAAAAAATTTAAAAATCAAAATTTAGTCATAAAATTTCTGCCAAAATGCATTCTGTGACATGTCTTTGTTAAAAAAAAAATCCATTACGTGTAAATTAATTGGTTTACGTGAAAGTTATAGCGTTTACAAATGGCGAGAAAGATACTGGGATTTTTAGTTTTTTTCTATACTAATAATAGCGGCGATCAGTGACTTATGGCGGGACTGCGGCGGACATTCTGACATTGGGGGGTACTGACTTGGGGTCACTGACATCCCCACTGACACCAATACAGTGATCAGTGCAAAAAACAAAAAAAAAAAAAACACTGACACTGTACTAATGGCACTGGGGAGGAAGGGGTTAAGTTTATTATTCAGGGAAAAGGTTAACTGTGTGAGGGGAGTGTTTTACTAGGGGGCGGGGGTGTGTACTGCAGGGAACACTGCTGATCGGGAGAGAGAAACTCTTCTGTCCCGTTCAGCGTGTCCTGGAGCTGTCAGGGAACTGACAGAAAGCACAGCTACTGCAGCTGTGCTCTCTGTCACCAATTGCCGCAGATCGCCGGGACATAGCCGGTAACGACCGGCTGTGACCCGGCGACTGACATCCGCAGCTGTGATCGGCAGGACAGGTAGGGCGGCGGCGGCGCGTGCCCCCTACCTGTTTACAAAACACACGTTTTAAACCGTGCTTTTGCCCAGCTGTGCCGCCCTGCCGCCGTATTTATACAGTGGCTGGGTGGCATGTGGTTAAACAATGTCTGGTGATCCTGCACTGAAGGTTCTTGTTCGGGGTGTCAACCCTTTGTCCCGGTCTCCCAAATATGCTCCTGCGTTGTCACCATCAGGAAATCTACCCCCAAAAATGCCAAGCAGCCATCGCTGCTGTAGTGGAAGTGGATGCAAAGATTGGCAGCACTGAACCCTTAGCCCTGAAAAGAGTAACCAGATTGTTACTTTGTATATTGCTCTAAAATGGTTAGCACTTCTGCCTAGCAGCACTAGGGTCCTTGGTTCAAATCCCTACAATGGCACTACACGCATGGAGTTTGCATGTTGTCCCTGTGCCTATTTTCTCTAGGTACTCCGGTTTCCTCCCACACTCCAATCACATGCTGGTTGGTTAATTGGCTCCTGCCTAAACATAGCCCAAGTTAGTATGTGTATGTATGAGTGTGAGTTAGGGACCTTAGATTGTAAGCTACTCAAGGGCAGGGACTTATGTGGATGTTCAATATATATGTAAAATGATACGCAAATTGTAGGCACAACAATGTTTTCCATCCCATGCATGAATGAAGGCCAAGCCTGAAACCGTAGATAAATGGCTCTACATCTGTGCTACAAGCCAGTGGTCTGGGACACACAAATCAGCATAGAGACCTAATGAAGGATTTGCATGGTTCTATCCATAGTTCTCAAGCAATGAATAAACTCTTTACATTCAATGCAAAACCAGAAAACAATGACACCAGTGACAAATTAAATAGTAGCAAAATTTAACCTGAAGCTCTGATCTACCGGCAAACTTATAATAAAAGTCTTGCCTGCAGGTACTGCGAATATCGGCAAAACTTGTGCCCATTATTCACATTGGCTCTAGCTGATGTCACTGTACATGTGCAGTATGCTCTGCATTCATGGCACTCTGGGTGTGGTGTGAAAGCGCCGCGCTGCGGCAGAGCAACTCTAGAACTTCAGCTCCTGTGGGATGATCCCGGTCTTCAGATGTCAGGACTTACCAACAGTGATTTAAGGAAGGAAAACTGCCAAACCAACAATAAGGTCATGGGTGGCTAAGGCTCATTTATGGTCCTGGGGAGAAAATGTTGACCTGTGTAGCCAGATCCAATAGAAGAGCTACTGTAGCTCAAATTTCTGAAAAAGCGGATACAAAAGGTGTCAGAAAACACTTGCAGTTTGTTGTGTATGGAGCTGTGTAGCCACAGACCAGTCAGGTTGCCCGTGCTGACCCATGTCTACAGCCAAAAGTGCCTAAAATGGGGGCATGTGAGCATTAGAACTGGGTCACAGAGTGAAAGAAGGCGGCCTGGTCTGATGAATTCAAGATTCAATGGTTTGAGGTATACAACGAGTTTGAAGTGTTGACTTGACCTACAAATTCTCCAGATCTCGAATTGAGCATCTGTGGGATGTACTGGAAAAAACAAGCTCAATCCATGGAGGCGCCATCTCGCAACTTACAGGACTTAAAGGATCTGCTGATGGCTTGCTGCCAGACACCATAGTGTCTTCAGAGGTCTAGTGGAGGCCATGTCTCACTGGGTTATGGTGGGTGTTCATAATGTTATTGGTGTTGTTATATCTATGTAGGAGATAAGCCATGTTATACAAGGTAGAGGGGTTTTTAGGAGTTGGATGTAGGCTAAGTGTAAAGGAGATCCCTTCAGACGAAGTCCGGAAGTGACGAAACGCGTTAGAGGAGTGACGTCAAGGCGCACGTACGTAGACCGGAAGTGTTGCCGCAGCCATTTTGTTGGTTGTTAACACATGGTGTTTGGTTGGAGAAGTTTCTAACCTTGTCTGGAGCTGAAAATTCTAATTTTAAATATAAGTGTTGAATAAAAGTTATCCATTTACTTGAAATACTAGTCCTGAGACCCTGTTTATCTCTCTGAGGACCTTGGAAAGAAAAGAAATATCTTGGAAGATCAGGTGGAGGAATATTTTTCCATAATATTGTCTGAGCATTTTCAATACTCATAAGAGGGTAATAGTACTTAGTATTACTGTGTGCTGGTTGATGGTAGACACTGATTTGCAGTGACCACGGAGTGTTCACAGTTTGTTGTGTGTGATTATATGCACTATAAAAAATTAAATTAATTTTAAAAATATATATATATAATTTTTTTCTCACTAAAAGTGTTTTTGAAGTGTATTTTGGTTGCACGGGGTGATTATTGTTATTTTTATTATTATTGAGGTAATGCACTAGATATTTTTATATCTTATTTCGAGGTGCATTTTGGATGGAAAAGCAGCCAATCCTTTCAGTGGATAAAAAGAGTGAATATATTTGGGATATTTGTGGACACCATTTTGGACTTTGTTTTGGACATTGATTTCAATGGGTCAGTTGGCTCCACCTGTCAAACTCTGCAAGCCAAATTACATTTGCTGTGATGCAAAGTATTGCAACATGTGTGCCGCCTAGTATGGCGGCAATGTTAGGATTTAAGCAGATGGAGGAATCCCCGCTTTTGAATATTGTACTCAAGCAGCCGCAGCATAACAAAAAAAACTTTGTGTATAACTATATAGGGAAAAGCTGCCTATACCACAAGTACAGTACATGATTGTGATGGCCAAATGTAAATCTGGCCCTGCTTACGGCAACGTTGTCTTGGATTCAATTTCCATCATGGACATCAAAGTTTAAATGTTACTGGTAATTCAATTTGTTGGAAAATCAGAGCCAGCCCCAGAATGTGTTTATGTGTAAGTGTAGTTGAGATACTAAAACTGCAAGTATCATAGAAACTGAGGACTAGATCAACCGGTCAACGTTCTCTAGTGAGAAATACAATTACATTGTCTGTATATAAATAATCTGTTGTACCGGAATGCGGTTTTTCTGTGCCTATTAAGTTTTGGCAAGGCAACAGGATGTTTCAGAAGCAGAGACAAAGACTCTTCCTCTGTCCCCAACCACAGGAACTACCGTCAAGAATACATTTCAGTTTACAGTCTGCTGTACCGAAAACTTAGACATCAACAAGGGAAAGATTATAATCTAACCCCATCTGCAGGACCTACTGAGGTAGGACCCACCACCAGAGATGATTGAATTTAAAGTATTACTAAACCCACAACAGTAAAATCAGTCTGTATATTAGGTAATTATTTATTTATTTCAGGTACTTATATAGCGCCATCAATTTACACAGCGCTTTACATATATATTGAACATTCACATCAGTCCCTAACCCTCAAGGGGCGTACAATCTAAAGTCCCAAACTTACATTCATACATACACATACTAGGGCCAATTTAGACAGGATCCAATTAACCTACCAGCATGTCTTTGGAGTGTGGGAGGAAACCGGAGTACCTGGAGGAAACCCACGCAAGCACAGGAAGAACATGCAAACTCCAGGCAGGTGGTGCCGTGGCTGGGATTCGAACCAATGACCCTACTACTGCCAGGCAGAAGTGCTAACCATTTAGCCACTGTGCTGCCCAGCAAAGCATGCTTGTTATACTCACTGTGGAACCTAAGGGGTTAATCCTCTGCATTGTGTAAAAAGGCTGTTTGTCTTCTCTGATTCTCTCCCCCCCCCCCCTTCTTATACTGTCCCCAATCTATCTGATGATAGTACAGAGCTCTAGGGGTCACTCTGCACATGCTTAGTTTGGTGTGTATTGCTAGTTTTCTTTGGGAGGGTGCATGTGATCAGCACAGGGCCAATCTGCACTGTCCAAAACGGAGGGTCACCCCTGGAACCCCTGCAGGTTCATAGGACAGTCAAGACAGAATGAAAACGCCTCCTACAAGATTAACCAGTGCTCTGTTGGACACTGATAGAAGTCACAAAACAGGTATATACTGCTGATGAGAAAAGGTATTTAGCAGTTTATATTTACAAAAATAATTGCATTTCCATGTTGTGTGTACTGTGGGAGACTGGATACAGTGAAGGCAGGGTCCTGGGTTTAGTAACACTGTAAAGAGGAACTAAACTCTGGAAGTGATGCAAAGAACTAGTCACCAGTATTGTATGCGGTCTCCCAGCAGCTGACCTTTCCTAGTTACTGACTTACCATGCTCTGTTCTTCAGGTCTCTGAATGAAGGTGGCCATCTTGGTAGAAACATGATTTTGCTTCCTCAAGGCAGAGCCTCCAGCAGGCATCATCAATTTTGAAAATGCTCCCCAATGCATGAGTGTTGCAGTGCAACACTCTGTGTAAAGTAGTGTGATGCTTTGTCAAGAAAAGTTCAAGTCCAATTTCAGTTGCATTCAGAATGAATAGCCTGCCTCAATGGGATGTAAGTTAACGGGAAGGCAGTAATATGTTACTTAGGTGTGGAGGAGCCTAAGGGCTGATACCTATGCTGGTAAGGGATTTGATTTGTCAAGTAGCGACACCTGAGTCCATTTATCTTCATTGGGTCCTCAATTCGCATCAGCACACCAGGAGATCCCTGAAAACTTTACCGCTTCAATACTGGGCACTTTCACCCTCTTCCCACCCACACCAAGTTTCAGCTGTCAGTACTGTTGCACTTTGAATGTCAACTGTGTGGTCATGCACTTGCACAGATCTGCACTGATTGGGCTGCACTGATAATCAGGGCACTGTTGAGCAGTTCCCTGATTATCAGTGTAAACAATGTACTGACAGCCTTGCTGGTTATCGGCTCTCCTTTCCTCACACAGACAGAACATGTGAGGATAGGACTTCTGATAACTGGCAAGTCTGTTTACATGTGATCAGCTGTGATTGGACACAGCTGAGCACATGGTAAAGGGCCACTGTGATTGGCCCTTTACCCTGATCTGTGATCAGCAGTGTCCAAAGGACACAGCGGTCACAGAGCACGCCTGATGCGAGCCCCAGTGGTGCTCAGGGGGCGGGGTTCTGGGAAGACATCTATGGATGCCCCCACCCTCCAGAACTGGATGACCACCTTGTAGTTGTGGTCATCCAGTTCTGGTTAAAGTGATACCAAAGGCTACAGTTAAAGTTAAAAAAAAAAAAAAAGTTATACTTACCTGCTGTGTGTGATGATATTGCACAGAAGGGTCACTTTCCTCATCTTCTGGCAGTCCTCCACTGACACGGTCAGCTTCTTTCTCCTCTTGGAGTCTCCTATAGCAACTTGGGTGCTCAGAAGGCATCCATGCGTGTGCTCTCCTGAGCCAGGCTTTGTGCTGCCTCCCTACAGGTATTTCACTGACAGCAGCAGTTATCTATGGCTCTGCTGCCCCCAGTTTCTCCTGTGAAAGCAGAAGTAAAGGAAATGGTGACATGGAGCCAGGTAAGTATTTCGGGAGGAGGGTAGGACAGATGTGTGGTATTTTTCACCTTAAAGTGAAACTAACCTCAATTTTTTTTACATCAATTGTTCGAAAATATCAAATATACCATGGCTTTGACTTTTTTTTTTAAGTCTCTTTCTATTGTTTTCAGCCGTATGTGCTCCTTATTCTCCAGAAATGCACCTCACCATTACTGGTGTAGAGTGGGCAGTGCCATTATTACTGGTCCCATGACCTACTCCATGCCCTCAACAATTCCCCTAGAGCCAAATGTGTCTGAGGGTAGATGCGTAGTTCATCTTGGGGGCAAGAAGCAAAGGGTGTCCATGTTCATATACGCAGGGTGGGGAGGGGAAGGGGGGCCATAGAACGAACGTAGCCACACTAGAACAGGAAGTCTGAAAATTACAGAAAGAAAGATTGCATTTGCCAGATGAAAAGGTAAGAAAGAGACAGAAGGTACATACTACTTATATTTATTGATAAAAATATTTTAAAAAATGTGGCGTTTAGTTCAACTTTAAGGGCCAATTCACACCATAGAAAAAACAGTCCAAATGCGTTTCTCTATGCGCATTTTTGATGCAGTCTGGTTCATCCCCCCCCCCCCCCTTTTTCCAACTTAAATAAGGACACGTGGGTTCCAACTTTTTTTGATGCTTTTTACTGTGTTCCAGAACAGTTCAGTGCAGAAACAAAATGCAGCATATTGCACTTTTTTTTTTGGAACGTACTGTAAACTATACCATTGGAAACCATGTAACCTAGCATTTTTGATGCAGAGAAAAAAAAAAAAAAAAAAAAAAACAAAAAAAAAACACACTGGACTGCATCAGGAGTGAACTGGCTTTAATGCAGAGAATGCACAGCTTATTTTACATTCAGAGGGATGCTGCAATCAAGGCAGGTAGGTGTATTTTATTGCAGAAAAGACATTGCATGTCTCTTCTGCAATAAAAGAAAAAAACAAGTCTGATTGCAGCAAACAGCAGAACTTTGGTTCCGCTTTAACTTTCATATAAATTGCCCTTCGCTTTTATAATGTAAACGTCTATGAGCAGGGCTTTCCTTACCGCTTACTCGTTAATTGTTTTGCAAATGTGCCTACTCCATTTATTTTGTAAAGTGCTGATGGTACTATATAAATCCTGTATAATATGATAACCTCCGCTGATCAGTCCAGTTGGGATCTCAACTCCACTGACCCATTTCCTGTTTATGCCATAACTGGCGAAAAAAAAAAAAGCCCTATCCCATCTCCAACACCACCACTATTGTTCCATTAGTTCCCGTAATATGATTACATTTTGTATTTTTCCTTTTCAGCCTCCCTTGTCCTCAATTCCACTGACACACTCCTCCTGTTTCAGTATCCTCCCCATCACTTACAGTCTGTGGTGCTGCTGACACGATTCTTGCCATCTCCACCGTCCTAGAGTAACCTACTTCGATATTTGCAGGGCCTCATTCCTGGACGCGGAGGGCCTCATTCCTGGACGCGGAGTATAGCCTCCATTCCACCTCTGTAAACCATCTGTGTGAAGAGTTTGGCTCCCGTGTTCTGTTTTGTAAATGGATGCCAAATGCATGATGATGCAAATTCCTGCACCATGATTTACTCCTACAATATTTTGTTTTAGTAATTTTTTTTGCCAATTACGGAAAGATCAGCAACCATCATTTGTAAGTCAAAAATGAACTGTTCCTCTCGTTGTCATACCCTCCTACACATTATTCCCATTGTCATATCTTCCAGAATTCCCTCCTGCACACACTGCCCACTATACACACTGGGGTTGGCCCAACCCAGTTATCTACCCATTACAATCTGGCCCTTGTGATTGCCCTTTTTTCCTGCTTTCAACACAAACGTCACCAACATGTCCACTTGCTGCCTAATATACATTACATCCAGAAAGCATTCCCAGCGCTTACCCTTTGCCACATTTTGTTATGCTACAGCCTTATTCCAAAATTGATTAAATTCCCTCAACATTCTACAAACAATACCCCATAATGACAACATGAAAGAAGTTGGATTTGAAATCTTTGCAATTTATTAAAATAAAAAAAAAATCACATAAGTATTCACAGCCTTTGCCATGACACTCTAAATTGATCTCTGGTGCATCCTGTTCCCACTGATCATCCTTGAGATGTTTCCACAACTTGATTGGAGTCCACCTGTGGGAAATTCAGTTGGATGGACATGATTAGGAAAGGCATAAACCTGTCTATATAAAGGTGCCACAGTTAACAGTGCATGTCAGAGCACAAACCAAGCCATGAAGTCCAAGGAATTGTCCGTAGACCTCTGAGACAGGATTATATCAAGGCACAGATCTGGGGAAGGGTACAGAAAAATTTCTGCAGCACTGAAGGTCCCAATGAGCACAGTGGCCTCCATCATCCGTAAATGGAAGAAGTTTGGAACCACCAGGAATCTTCCTAGAGTGGGCCGCCCGGTCAAAATGAGCAATCGAGGGTGAAGGGCCTTAGCCAGGGAGGTAACCAAGCACCCAATGGTCACTCTTAAAGAGCTCCAGTGTTTCTCTGTGCAGAGAGGAGAACCTACCAGATGAACAACCATATCTGCAGCACTCCACCAATCAGGCCTGTATTGTACAGTGGCCAGACGGAAGCCATTCCTCAGTAAAAGGCAAATGGCAGCCCGCCAAGAGTTTGCCAAAAGGCACCTGAGGGACTCTCAGACCATGAGAAACAAAACTCTCTGGTCTGATGAAACAAAAATTGAACTCTTTGGCCTGAATTCCAAGCGTCATGTCTGGAGGAAACCAGGCACCGCTCACCACCTAGCCAATACCATCCCTACAGTGAAGCATGGTGGTGGCAGCATCGTGCTGTGGGGAGGTTGTTCAGCGGCAGGAACTGGAAACTAGTCAGGAGCAAAGGAAAGATGAATGCAGCAATGTACAGAGACATCCTTGATGAAAACCTGTTCCAGAGCGTTCTGGACCTTAGACTGGGGCGACGGTTCATCTTTCAACAGGATTACAACTCTAAGCACACAGCCCACATAACAAAGGAGTGGCTACGGGCCAACTCTGAATGTCCTGGAGTGGCCCAGCCAGAGCCAAGACTTGAACCTGATTGAACATCTCTGGAGAGATCTGAAAATGGCTGTGCAATGACACTGCCCATCCAACCTGATGAAGCTTGAGAGGTAATGCAAAGAAGAATGGGAGAAATTGCCCCAAAATAGGTGTGCCAAGCTTGTAGCATCATACTCCAAACGACTTGAGGCTGGAATTGGTGTTAAAGGTGCTTCAACAAAGGCTGTGAATACTTACGTACATGTGTTTTATTTTTTTCATTTTTTTATTTTTAACAAATTGCAAAGATTTCAAAAAAACCTCTTTCATGTGTCATTATGGGGTATGGTTTGTAGACGGTTGAGGAAAAAAATGAATTGAATCCATTTTGGAATAAGGCTGTAACATAACAAAATGTGACAAAAGTTTAGCGCTGTGAATACTTTCTGGATGCTCTGTATCCCTCCTGTTTTTAGGTGCCATTTAAAGAGTTAATTAAAGTTATTCACTTTAAAGTGGAAGTAAAGTCCACTTGTTAAGTTGTACCAACAGGTAAGCCTATAATAAGGCTTTCCTGTAAGGACAGTGAATATCTCCAAAACTTGCACCATTTCGGAGAATATCATAAAGCATTGCCCTGAAGGGATGGCATGCTGTGCCGTCTCTTCAGAGCTCTGTGCCGCCTCTTCAGAGCTCTGTGCCGCACTCGAGCGCTCCCACATGCATGTGCGGGAGTGATGTCAGCTTCGGCCATTCATATTGCTGGAGCCCTGGAACCCAGAAGACTGGGTGAAGATGGCAGTGCCGGGAAGATGTGACAGCGTGGTGCTGGAGGGCTCCGTGTACAGGTAAGTGTCAAAATGTATTAGTATTTGTTGCATACTAGTACATTATGACCTAAACCTGCAGGGGGCCAGTGTGTTTTCCCTTTGTTCGGGGTTTTCTACCACTTCAACTGTCAGAGGTCATAATGTTCTGGATCACGGGTGTCAAACTGGCAGCCCTCCAGCTGTTGCCAAACTACAAGTCCCATGAGGCATTACAAGATTGACAGTTACCAGCAAGACTCCCAAAGGCAGTGGCATGATGGGACTTGTAGTTTAGTTTTGCAACATCTAGAGGGCCGCCAGTTTGACACCCCTGTTCTGGATGATCTGTGTATTTCTCCCCTGTGATACCCTCCACACTCCTCTACTGCTAATAAATTTCCTTGTTCAACTTATCCTCTGAACTCCTCTCCTACACACACTACCCTCGTCATACCTCTGGACTCTTCTTCTGTACATATTGCCCCAATCATCCATATCCCACTTGCGGCACACACTGCCCA
Organism: Staurois parvus; assembly: GCF_062004578.1. Lineage (NCBI taxonomy): Eukaryota > Metazoa > Chordata > Amphibia > Anura > Ranidae > Staurois > Staurois parvus. The sequence continues at coordinate 12,088,679 of NW_028317991.1, forward strand.
AGGTCATACCCTCTATTATACTCTTCTGTTACGGGGGCAAACATCATCCCAAGCTTATGACCAGAACTGTCTTGTTCCAACGGTAAAGCATTGTGGCGGAGCAATAATAGTTTGGGTAGCCATGTCTTGGTACTCTGCAGGCCCCATCACCACCCTGAAAGGTAGAGTCACTGACAGCGACTATGTACAAAATTGTAGCCGACCATGTGCACCCCTAACTTACATAGTTAGTCTGGCTGAAAAAAAAAAAAAAAAAAAAAAAAGACAGAAAGTCCATCCAGTTCAACCATTAAAAAAAAAAAAATTAGAATCCTATACCCACATTTGATTCAGAGGAAGGCAAAAAAACCCCAGCAAAGCACGATCCAATTTGCTCCTGCAGGGTAAAAAAATTCCTTCCTGATCCCCCGAGAGGCAATCAGATATTCCCAGGATCAACTTTACCTAAAAATGTTAGCAATCAGTTATATTCTGTGTATCCAAGAAAGAATCCAGGACTTTAAAACAATCCACTGAGCTGGCCAGAACGAACTCTTGAGGGAGTCTGTTCCACATTTTCACAGCGGTCACATTGTTTCCTGAAGACCAAGACGATAATGCTCTGATTAACACAGCTGGTGTTGTCAAATCATGGTTTGAAGGGCATGCAGACAAAGCCTTGCACCTTCTGTTGGCACCAGAGTCGCCAACTATCCCACCGCACTCCTCTCCTGCATGCGGTTATACCCTTTTCACTCTTCTCCTGCACATACTGCCCAATTACACCTGCCACACTACTTTTCTACGCATACGGCACAGTCAAACCAGCTATACATGGATTGAGATTTGACCGGTTCAGCAGGGACTGGACAATTTTCAATCCATGTATGGGGAGAAAGGTTGTACAGAAGTCTATCTACCAATTGACTTCTGTACATCCACTCTGTTGGGCTTTTCTAGATGAATCTGCACTGCTGGCTATAGTGGGCAGCACTGATCAGTGTATTCCGACAGCGGAAAAGTCTCCATGGGAGTGAAGTGGATGGGGGAAATCATGTCTTTTTTTTTCCATTCAACCAGCTGGTTAAATAAAAAAAATTACTAAAAATTACTGTATGGACTACCTAAGACACGTCTTTAGCAACACGTCAATATAAACAAAAAGAAGGAATATAAAACAGTAACAAACCTTGGGTAGATTATGAGCCTGTACCTGCACTGCAAGGGTTAATTGCTTGTTTTTTGTCTGGGGCAATGTTTTCCAAACTGCAGCTTTTATCCGGCCCTTGAAGCATAATTCCTGCCATGTACACCAATGATGGGGCACTATTCCTTCCACTAAC